>NC_142811.1:29182760-29473393 GCF_049724085.1 Artemia sp. Qi Xiang Cuo
TACATCATTGGTTAGATGAGCTGTTATTTTTCTGTTTTAAGTGAAGCATATAACACAGTATGAGGGTAATGGTGTAACTTCAATTGAAGCATAAACAAAGCCATTTGTAACTATACATCAATGTTCACATTTCCCCTAGAGCTTACTGTAGCATCATTAAAACAGAAAATTGGCTTTCATTAATATGAGAAAAACAACAATCCTTAAAACTTATTTAAAGGGAGGTAGGATAGCTCCACTCAAGCATGTAACCATCTGAATTTCGAGAAAACATTACTAGGTAAGTCAAAAAGCTCCCCGTTACCAAAAAAAACTTTCAGAAAAAGGCTTCCTCACTTTACAAAGGTTCAGCCAAGACTGGAAAAACTAAGTAAGGCGAGAAAGTCTAAAGACTATAACAAATTTATTTTATGATTCTACTTCAAAATTTATTTTATCGATGTGATTTCTGAGTAAGCTTTTTCTCTTTTTATTTGTTTTATATTTCATTTCGCTGATGAGGTTGGCTTTGAATATATAGCCGAAATTTCGCATTAATTGTACTGCTGTGTTATTCACTATTTTCACAAATTTTCTCGTTACCTTTTCTTGTTTTGTAAGAAAGGCATAGAGCTAGATTAAATATAGATTAAAGACCAGTGAAAATAAAGTAAGAAATGCTGTGTTCATTAGCATTATAAAAGAGAAAATCTTTAAGAATTTTTTTAGTAGAGTGTAAATGACGTTCTGGTCTCTAGAAGGAACAGGAGGCGTTATTTCTTCTCCTGTTTCTTGTAGTTTCTACTTGTTTTAAGCTTAACTTTATTATCTACTGTCATTTCTGTTCGTTTTGGGTTTCAATTAGTTATTGATAACGATTTATGTTTGTTTTTCACTTGAGTTATTATTTGACTTTATTTCATATATATATATATATATATATATATATATATATATATATATATATATATATATATATATATATATATATATATATATATATATATATATATATATATATAAACGCAAACATAATCATACATAAGAGGTAACAAAGGTTGCTAATGAGTAAGTACGAATCCTCCACCGACAACTCAACATAGCCACCAAAAGTTACTCTTAATGTCCATTGATGCTGAGCAGTACACACTCTCGTTCGATTCCCACTGAAAGTAAAGTAAATTAGTGCATCTGCTACTTTGATAATGAGCTCTACATGCCTGTATGTAAATTCACATTAAGTGCTTATAGTTTTTACCCCGTTAAAGCCTTTGAAGATTTTTTGAAGATAAAAGAGCTGGTAGCTAGTCCTAGTCCCATGCTTAACATGATTTGTTTTCTACTGTTTTTATAATTCGTTCATAATTGTGGTTCTTAATCTTTAATAATTATTTTGAGATATCTTTTTCTACTTTTCATTATTTTCTAAATTGATTAATTATTTTCCCCACTTTTCCCTGCATCAGAGCTGCAAAAATCAACTGAATTAGTCTCTTTGCAAGTCTCAATTGAGAATATCATGATGGGCTTTAAAATACAGCAAAGAACTTTTAAATGAACCGTAAGATATTGAAAATGTAAGTCATCCATAATCATTCCATGTGGAGGGAAAGTCATCGCTTAGGAAATACTTAATGGATGTTGAAATTGTTTGATGGACTTCATTTCATATTCCACGTCATTAAGCATAGACCCTATTTGAAAAGAGAAAGCAAGCGAAAATAATTACATAACAAAGTAAAGAAAGCGCTTTCAGAAACTATTTTTTTTTCTAGTCATTTGATACTGTTGTATTGTTGAAGGTTTTGATGACCATGTGAATACTGTAGAAAGGGTGTTTTGTCAGTAGTTTGAGGTATGTAAAGAATGAAAGAAGAAAAACTTTTCTGCAATTTAATACTGGATAAGAGCGTGCAGAGAAGTTTTTCCTCTCCCAAAAAGTGTCTCCTAATTTAAATGTGAATTTTATTTTGATAACATTACAGTTGTCCTTGTGAATAGCTTTGGAACTGTCAAGAAAGTTTTGTATAATTACTTTTTGCCTTTTCGCAGGGTTGAACGCACAAGTTTATTTTGAAAGGGGTAGAATTTCAAAGTTAGGGTCAAATTGAAAAAAGCGACTTCTATGAAAGCATACGGGATATCATATAGCAAAATCATAAGCATATTGTGATTCAGGGAGAGGGCATAGGCCTAAGTAGCCGCCCTTCCCTGTGTACATACCTTGCTTTACATATTGTGTATCTTCGCCTTCACACCTTAAAAGTGACTTGTCATTATTATCTAAAATTCTCGTTTGAATTATAAAATTGAGCTAAAAAGCTAGATGCTTATTATTTACTATAAAACCACCGGAGGAAGTCAAATAAAACATTCTAATTTTAGCAACACAATTTCCCACCAGGATAAAAGTTAAATCATATTGACATATGGCAGGTTATACTTTTGAAGAGAATGAAGGTTGTTTAAAATTTTCAAAAAATACTGAGTGTACATATTGACGAACAAACTATATTAGAATAAAAAAAAAAGCCGTCCACTTCGGAGTGTGTTCAGGAATCATATACATTTTAGTCCACAGGCTAGTACACTGATTATTCTAGGAACTACAGAGTATTGAAGCCAAGGGGAGAGGAAGGGTAAAAAAACACATATACATGAATTATCTATTGACACATGAGATGAGAACAAGTAATTGCGCCAAAATAAATCTTATATTAAAACTGTCAAAGGCCAGCCAAAGCCGCTTTCGAGTTATTTGAGAAAAAAATTCTGAGCTACTGACTTGCGTCATGTTCTCATTCCAAACATTTAGGGGAAAAGATACAGAAATGGAAAACGGCCCACGTATTATCATCTACTAACATTTTCTTCACACTCTCATAACACTTTCTTATTGTTCAAATAGCGTTAAGATTAATCGTTTTGCTCAGCTTAACTTCAGTTCAAACCCGTACAACACTTAGATTGTGTTTATCTTTATCAGAAGATGGCAGGTAGATTGATAATTTTCAAAAATCCCTCTCCCCGTATCTTGAAAGTTGCATTTTTCAAATCGGTAGCCACCGATGAATCAATAAGATTTCGATAAAAATAATACCAGTTAGCCGGGAAAGCTTTAAGACCTGACAAGATAATGTTTGAGTTTTTTGTCTCAAATATTGATTTGGCCTCAGACGATGGATCATGCAAATACAATTTCGTGATCCAGCACTTTTTTAGTAAATAGTGATACATCATTTCAAACCTCTGTTTTGACCACCAAAGACGAACTGTTGCTCAAAAGGACCTTTAACGTCGAACCATAAACCGTTGGGAAGGGGGGGGGGGCGATGGGGAAAACAAAATTTTCTCTGATCCTCATAAAAGAGCAAAACTAAGTTTTTTTCTGCTTTATGCCCGTTATCGACAGGCTTTGCTGCTAGCATAAGATGTCTGATTATCGGCCACTCTCCAATGCTCTATTTTGCGACACTCTCTTCTCTGTAGCAAGCCATCTGATATGAATTTACAGATGAAGAATTTTTCTTAGAATTGTTAGAAGGTCAAATAAATATGGGGGTCCTACCCCCTTGGCACTGGGGTAGGGGCCATAAATTATGCAAATAGCCAATCACTTACAGATAGGTTTAATAGTAGAATAAGGGGAGCGTGTTAGATCCTGGGGTGTCCAATTGGCTCGAAACTTCCAGGGATCACTTCCCTAGGTGAAGAGACCCATATTCGTTGTGAGGGGAGAGGGTGTTAAGGGGCCAAAAAGCTATTTGTCCCAGAAGAGTTTAGGATTTACAGCCGTAAAGTATTTGATCCAAGAGGAAACCTAATATACGAAAAATCTGTTTGGGGGCACGTATCTCCTAATGTGAGGCTTTAAAAAGGTCCAAGCTTTTTCCCGATCGGCTCAAAACTTACATCCTTAAGGCATTGGGCTAAGGAGACCCCACGAAGACTCTAACATTAAAAGTCAATTCTACTTTGGGGATTAGGCATTACATGGATAGGACTCCAAAAATGATACTACTGTTTTCCCTCTTCGGTTTGAAACTTACATCATTAAGTCCTTGAAAATTAGCCCCCCAAAAAATGCAACGAAACTCCTTTCTTCTGGACAGACCGAGACTTAAAACTATAAATCTTTCGCCATGCAGACAATAATGTGCACGAAAAATTCTAGTTTAGGAGCAAGGCCCATCCCTTCCAAAAACAGGGTAAAAAAAAAATTCCTTTTTTGATTACCCCGAAGCTTCCAAATTTTGTAAGAGGGAGAGAGAATTCTAGGAGCCCAGAACCGGGCCAAAACTCTATTGTCCTTGATCATTCTGAAGCTTACTGCATTTGGTCGCAAACTTAATTTAGGGGATCTAACTCTTAAGAAATTGATGGGCCAAATGAAGCTTAAAAAGCGCCAATTTTTTCCTAAACACAGATCTGGAAAACCAAAGATAGTTTTTCCCAATTGGCTTTAATGCTACATTTACACAGGCCCAAGAGAACTTTAATCAAGACTAAAAATTTTGGAAACAATTAGGGTGTATTGATTTGTGACGTCAGAGAATAGGTATGAAACAATTTGCTTGCATCAATTCGTAGAGTAAAAAAATTTTTTTTTCGCTGATCCGCTTGAAAATTTAGAGCATGTAGGTAGGGCCAACGGAAAATTGCAAATGCAAAAATAGAGTAAAATAAACAAATTAGGAAATAAAGCTGGCTGCATTGATTTGGGATGTTTTATTTACTATTATTGTCACTTATTTTTATGACAATAAAACAGAGCTTATTTATAAATGACTTCGACATGCATCTATATAAACAGGTGAACAGTTAAAACAAAATAGAACATGAAAAGATCCTTTAATGAAATGGATTAAGGGATACGAGCATATTCAAGGGTGTCTACAGGATGGAGGCTAGGATGGCTTTCCTATAGAAGAACAAAAATAAACAGATTTTCACTCTGCTTGAACAGAATTCCCCCTCCCCCAGTGGTACCAGCTCACAAAATTGTAGGCGCAAATTTATTTTTATCACGATACAAAAAAGGTTTTTAAGAATACAAGCCGGAAATTGCCCCCCTCCCCCTTTGACGTCCCCTAAATTTCCCATCCACTAAAAGTTCGGTAGTAAAAATATTATATAAAATATTATTAAACAGAACTAAGATTCATCGAACATTTTGACTGAAGATCCAAACTTTGTCTAAGATTTAAATTACAATCCAATATTTTAATTTTAAAAAGAAATACAGACACAAATGAAGTACATTACTACAGTTGACAAATGCCTAAACTCAGTGGTGTAATTTCATCAAAATCCTGGAAGGGGGGCAAAGTTGGAGCCAATTTTCCCAAATCAAGAGAAAATGACAGTGAAAAAGGAAAAATGAGCCATATAGTACCGCAAGGGCAAAGATATACTAAAAAAAGAACGTGTTTCTCTGGATGCTTGAATTATGCAGGCATATCTTAGTTTTGACAAGTTTTTTCGCAGAAACTAAATTTCAGCTGGGGGTCACATTGAGGTCTAGAGGGGGCAGTTGCCCCCTGCTCCATAGTAAATTACGTTCTTGATTACACCAAGTCAATAAGAAAACAAACTGATATTGATTTTAAAAACTTTTTCCAAAAGAGAACTTCAAGGAAAACGAAATAAGCATATCAAAACATTAAGGGAGAAGATATAAAGTAAAGAACTTAAACTTAAACGAATAGAAATTTCTATTAAGAGTAAATGAAATCCAAATTGAGTATAAATTTAAATTAATAGATAAGTCAAACTTAGATAAAGTAAAAATTAATGTAAACACGAGTGAGGGTACTGCCTTCCTAAACCCTCTATAGGCCTATTGCGCTTTACTGAAAACAATACATAGAAACTCACTTTTTGTGATTATAATATCAAAAATGAAAAATTGTTCAGACTTCTAGGTAGCAATATCATTATGTTTTAAAAATCAGTAAAACTAGCTTCATTAGTCTGATATATTGTAGATTTTGATCCGTATTTTTTTTTTTTTTTTTTTTAACCAATTCATTTAAAACGTGTAGAAAATCAATTGTTAAATCATATACTAATTCGTCCATATAAGTTAGTATTTAAGGCTTTCCAAATGTAATATTTACAAAAATGAGACTAAAATTGTAATTTCGGCTTTCCACTTGCTGACAACTTTCCGGAAGATGCCAGTAAGTAGAAAGGGGGGTACCAGTCGTGACCCTACCACGTGGTTTATGTTTTTCTCACTTATAATGAAAAAAATGGAATTTTCTCACTTGTAAAAACAGGAACTTTCACACTTGGAAAACCATAAACCACGAGGTCCTGTCACGAGTAGCACCTGTGAACTTGATTTACATAATCGCTAGGGGAAATTATTGATTCACAAAGGGGAATTTAAGAAACATTAAGGCTTCTTAAATCTTAGGTCTGTGGGATAAATGTTCTTTAGGTCAGAGAGAAAAATTAATATTCTATTTTTAAATAGGGCTTCATTGATCTTTAGTGTCAGGAATTATAAATGACATCACTTGTTATCTTGGAATTATGCAGGAGTCTAAAGAGATAGAAATTCTATTTTTTAATACGGCTTCACTGAGTTTTAAGTCGGAGAGATAAATTGATATTCTAACAAAACCTTAATAGTTTAGCTAGGAAAATTTATGAGATGAAGAGATTAACGTAGGACAGGGTTTCCTAGAAATTTGAAATGTGAAAGCACAGAGATGCCAAAAAACAAAAGGAACACACAGAAATTACTTTTAGGAATTATTTGGGCGAAACGGTTTTAGACAGCTTATGGAACTATTTCGGCGAAAAAGTTAGAGACATTTTGAAAGAATATTTTAGGAAAGATTTAAGAGAAGGTTTTGAGTGTGGTCGTTATAATATACAATTTCCATTTGAACAGTGTTGTGAGGTCCACTACAACAACCCCAAAGGATCCTGATTACCCTACCCCCAACACAAGGGTTCCCCTCTCCCAACCCCCAACCCGAAGGAACCCCCGGTCCCTCTACCCCAACCCCGAAGGAAGCCCCCGGTCCTCAAAGGTCCCCCAAGCTCCCAAAGGGCCACCGGCGCCCCCAAAGGCCCACCCCAGACCCCCAAAAGCCCCCACCGGGCCCCCCCAAGGCCCATCGAGCTCCCAAACGACCAACGGGGTCCCAAAGGCCCTCCACCGGTCCCCAAATGTCCCCCAGGCTCCCAACTGGCCCCCGGACCCCAAAGGCCCTCCCCGGTCCCCAAAGGTCCCCCGGGCCAGAGAAGCGCCGCCGGGATGCGCCGTGGGCCAGGAAAGTGCCACAGGATGTGCCACAGGGATGCGCCGCGGGTCAGGAAAGCGCCGCAGGGGATGTGCCGCAGGGAGGCACCTCAGGAAAGCGCTGCAGGATGCGCCGCAAAAAAAGTAAACTAAAAAGTAAAAATTTCGAAATGTTATCCCCCAAACGCCCTCCTCAGACCCCCAAAGGCCCTCCCCTGGTCCTCAAAGGTCCCCCCGGGCTCCCAAAGGGCCAACCGGCTCCCCAAGGGTCCCCCAAACACCCTCCAGGGGCCACCCAAAGAGTCTCCTCTCCATTTTTTTTAATACTTTTTTATGGATTTATTATATCTTTTTTGAACAAGTTCCATTCATATTCTCATTCCTAAACCCATTTTTCAACCTCAAAGAGCCCCCTATATAATACGTAATTACTAGATTGAATTTTTTAACACGGTATTTTTTTAACTTTTTTACGTATCTTAAAATGACATGAAATATGGTTACGCCTCTACCACTCAGACTCTGCGTTTGTTCATAGACACGCTGTGTCTGTAACATTGGTACTCTACGGCAGGTTATCGACACTACGTAGTATATTGCATTCAGCAAATTAGTCTTTTTTACGCAGTGGAAGGATAAACGCACAATTCATATCTGTACAAAAGTGAAGATGAATTATTTGACGAAAGTATGTGCACATGATAAAATCATTGTCGTATTGAATGCTGACAAGGAAAAATGCCTGAACTATGAAACGAGTGCAAGCGGTAACACTATTGGAAATGTATGCATGCGTTGTCATGACAGCGAGAAGTTAGATTTCTTTGGAGTACCCAAGAATTTCAATCGTGTAAACGGTGGATATGCAAGAGTATCATTACCAGAGAAATTAGTGCTCAAAGAGAATGCAAACTTAAAAATAATTGTCGATGATTGGGGACAACTCCTTGCTAGAGTTTCTGGTAACACATTACCTGTTGATAAATCCTATCGTCATCTTTCCGGTATTAGCATTTTAAAGAGAACAAGAAGGAGAAGACAAGCATACTCCTGCAATAATGTCATTAATCATATCTTGTCAATATGCCAAAACTGGCATATATGCAAAAATAATGTGACAGTAGCCAGTGAAATCACAGGCAGAATAAAAAGGACATTAGCAGATAATATCATCAATGAATATAAAGATGAATTGACGGAAAGTGAAGCGCAAGTGTACTAATAATGTGTAATAATGCATTTAACGTATTTTTATATTAATATTCTACATTTCATTATTTCATTAAAAATATTTTATGCGTTATTTTGTTAAGTGTTCATTATTTTAGGGTATGCTAGAACGTCAAACGTTCAGAATATCTATTAAAAAGGTCAGAGCTGAAAGAAAAAGAATTTTTAGAGATAAAGATACTACTAGCAGGCTCAATGTTTCATAGAAGATAGAAAAGTTCAAGATCTCTTCTGAATTTTACCAAAGAACACAATTCACTTCTAATTTCACCAGAGAAAATAAAAAGCTTCCACGTCAGTTTTAAGTTCACCAAGACATAAAAAATTTAAATTTCACTTAAAAATTTTTCTGTAGAAGATAGGAAAAGATATACTATGATTATGATTATTTTCCATGAAGATAAAAAGTTTCACTTGAATTCTAAATTTTCTTAAATTCAATTCCGACCTTTCTCAAAGAGTCAAATTTAAAGTTCTATTCCAAATATTTTACCGGAAGACGAAAAGTTCAACTTCGATTCTGAAATTTTCTCAATGAAAATGAAATAAGCTATTGATCATTTCTGTTTTCCCAAAATAATATAAAAATTTTCCACTTCAGTTCAGATTTTTCTCAAACAGATGAAAAAATTTAAAATACTGTTCCAAATTCTTCATAGAAGATAGAAAAGTTCAAGTTCTCTTCTGAATTTTATCAATGAAAATGAAATAAGTTACTGATCAATTCTAATTCCACCAGAGAAAATAAAAAGCTTCCACGTCAGTTTTAAGTTCACCAAGACATAAAAAATTTAAAGTTCAGTTCTAAATTTTTCCGTAGAAGATAGGAAAAGTTATACTATGATTGTGATTATTTTCCATGGAGATAAAAAGTTTCACTTTAATTCTAAATTTTCTTCACTTCAGTTCCGACCTTTCTCACAGAGTCAAATTTAAAGTTCTGTTCTAAATATTTCCCCGGGAGAAGAAAACTTCAACTTCGTGTGTGAGTTTCCTCAATGAAAATGAAATAAGTTATTGATCATTTCTAGTTAGGTTAGGCTAGGTTAGCCTACGTACGCGCGCGTACGTAGGCTAACCTAGCCTAACCTAACTTAACCCAACCTAACTTAATCTAACCTAACCTAAACTAATCATACACCTAACTTTTTGCATGTCTCTCACCTAACCTAAGCTAACCTAAGTGAAGCGTACGTAGGCTAACCTAACCTAACCTAACCTAATCTAATCTAACCTAACTTAATCTAGTCTAACCTAACCTAACCATACTCGCCGGAAAAGGTTAGGTTAACCTATCACTCATGATAAGTTAACCTAACCTAACCTAACTTAAACATGTAGGAATGTTTCTATTTATTTATTAATATTTATTTATACCTAACCTAACCTATTGTTTTGAAAGTTAGATGAATGAGTTTGAACGATTGTCTTTAATAACAGAACGAGTCACTCTTTTTCTAATTAAAAATTTGGATGGGTAAATCCATGTGACAAAACGTTCTAAAATTTAATGTAAAATTAGAAAAGAGCTTTTTATTTATAATTTAGTTTTGAAAAAAAACAGAACTGAAGTTGTTCATTTTTATTTTATCTGAAAAATTAGAAGCTAAATATTTAATTTGTTTGTCTGTGTTTAATTGTAGACACGATTAAACTATATTTTAATTTCAGGCTTCAAATTAATAATTGATCTAAATATTTTAAATTATTTAATAAATTTAAGAGGAGAACTTGAATGTTTTTAACTTATTCGAGAAAATTTAGACTTAAAATGATGCTCCTTATCTTCATGTCAAATATTCAAATCAAAGTATAACTTTTTCTATCTTCCATGAAAAATTTGGAACAGAACTTTAAATTTTTCATCTCTGTGCAAAAAAATCGGTAGTTAACTTAAGAAAATTAGAATTCATGTGAAACTTTTAATCTTCACTCGAAAATAATCACACTCTTGGCATAACTTTTCCTATCTTCTACGGAAAAATTTAGAACTGGACTTTAAATTTTTATGTCTTTGAGAAATTTAGAACTAAAGTGGAAGGTTTTTTCATTTTCATTGGTAAAATTCTGAATTGAGTTAACTTTTTTCTCTTATTTAAGAAAATTCAGAAGAGAACTTGAACAATTTGCACTTCTTCGAGAAAACTCAGCATTAAAGTGGAGTTCCTTATCTTTATGTTGAATATTCACAATCAATGTATAACTTTTTCTATCTTCTATGAAAAATTTGGAACAGAACTTTAAATTTTTCATCTCTTTGAGAAAAATCAGAATTGAATTTAGGAAAAATTATAAATAATGTTAAACTTTTGATCTTCTTGGAAAACAATCGTAGTCATATCATTGCTTTTTCTATCTTCTATGAAAACTTTGGAACAGAAATTTAAATCTTTCATCTCTTTGCAAAAAATCGGTAGTAAACTTAACAAAATTAGAATTAAAGTGAAACTTAATATCTTCACTGGAAAATAATCGCAATCATAGTATAACTTGTCCTATCTTCTACGGAAAAATTTAGAACTAGACTTTCAATTTTTTATGTCTTTGAGAATTTAAGAACTAAAGTGGAAGGTTTTTGTCATTTTCATTGGTAAAATTTAGAATTGAGTTAACTTTTTTCTCTTCTTTAAGAAAATTCAGAAGAGAACTTGAACAATTTGAACTTCTTCGAGAAAAATCAGAATTAAATTGGAGTTCCTTATCTTCATGTTGAATATTCACAATCAATGTATAACTTTTTCTATCTTCTAAGAAAAATTTGGAACAGAACTTTAAATTTTTCATCTCTTTGAGAAGAATCAGAACTGAATTTAAGGAAAATTATAAATAATGTGAAACTTTTGATCTTCATGGAAAACAATCGCAGTCATAGTATTACTTTTTCTATCTTCCATCTAAAAATTTAGAATAGAACTTTAAATTTCTTTATTTCTTTGGGGAAGTTAAAACTGAAGTGGAAGATTTTTATTTTCTCTGAAGAAATTAGAATTGAGGTGTGTTCTTTGGTAAAGTTCAGAAGAGAACTTGAACTTTTCTTCACTTCGTTGAGAAAATTTTAAATTGAACTAGAACTTTATATCTTCCGGGAAAATATTCACAAGTATGGTATTACTTTTTCTATCTTCCACCGAAAAATTTAGAATTGGACTATAAATTTCTTTATGTCTTTTGTGAAATAAAGAACTGAAGTGGAAGATTTTTATTTTCTCTGTAGAAATTAGAATTGAATTGTGTTCTTGGTAAAGTTCAGTAGAGAACATGAACTTTTCTCCACTTCATTGAGAAAATTTTAAATTGAACTAGAATTTTTATATTATTTTGTGCAAATAAAAATAATCAATAACTAATTTAATTTTTATTTATAAAATTCATAATCGAAGTTGAAATTTTAGTCTCCTTTTACAACATTTGGGACGTAACTTTAAATTCGACTCTCTGAGGCTGATTGGACTTGATTTTATCAAAATTTAGAATTAAATAGGAATATTATATCTCCATGGAAAATAATAACACTCATAACATAACTTTTCATATCTTCTACAGAAAAATTTAAAAGTGAACTTTAAATATTTTAAGTCTTGGTGAACTTCAAACTGAAGTGGAAGCCTTTTATTTTCTCTGGTGAAATTAGAAATGAATTGTGTTCTTTGGTAAAATTCAGAAGAAATCTTGAAATTTTCTATCTTCTATGAAACATTGAGCCTGCTAGTAGTATCTTTATCTCTAAAAATTCAATTTTTCTTTCATCTCTGACCTTTTTAATAGATATTCTGAACGTTTGACGTTCTAGCATACCCTAAAATGATGAACACTTAACAAAATAATGCATAAAATATTTTTAATGAAATAATGAGATGTAGAATATTAATATAAAAATACGTTAAATACATTATTACACATTATTAGTACACTTGCGCTTCACTTTCCGTCAATTCATCTTTACATTCATTGATGATATTGTCTGCTAATGTCCTTTTTATTCTGCCTGTGATTTCATTGTCTATTGTCACATTATTTTTACATAGATGGCAGTTCTGGCAGGTAGACATGATATGATTTATTACACTAGTGCAGCAGTAGGCCTTTCTTTTCTTCTTTGCTTTCATTTGAATATTAATACCAGAACGATGGGAATAGGATCTATCAATAGGTATCGTGATACCAGAACTGTAAGCAAGGAGTTGTCCCCGATCATCGACAATTATTTTTAAGTTGGCATTCTCCTTTAGCACTATCATCTCTGGTGCTCTCACCCTCGCATATACACCTTGAGCAATTTTGAATGATTTCGATAGTCCAAAGAAATCTAACTTCTCGCTGTCATGACAACGCATAAATACATTTCCAATAGTGTTACCGCTTGCACTCGTTTCATAGTTCAGGTATTTCTCCTTGTCAGCATTTAATACGACAATGATTTTATCATGTGCACATACGTTCGTCGAATAATTCATCCTCACTTTTTTACAGATATGAATTGTGTGTTTATCCTTCCACTGCGTAAAAAATACTGATTTAATGCATGCAGTAAACTAGGTAGTGTCGATAACCTGCCATAGAGTACCAGTGGGAAAGCCGCGTCGTGTCCATGAACAAGCACAGAGTACGATTGGTAGAGCCGTAAGCATATTTCATATCATTTCAGGATTTAAGAAAATTAGAATTAAAGAGAAACTTTTCATCTTCAGGGAAAATAATTACAAAATCATAGTGTAACTTTTCCCATCTTCTATGGAAAAATGTAGAACTGAACTTTAAATTTTTTATGTCTTGGTGAACATAAAACTGACGTGGAAGCCTTTCATTTTATCTGGTGAAATTAGAATTGAATTGTGTTCTTTGGTAAAATTAAGAAGAGAACTTGAACTTTTTTAACTTCTATGAAAAATTTGGAACAATATTTTAAATTTTTTCATCTGTTTGAGAAAAATCTGAACTGAAGTGGAAAATTTTTATATTTATTTTGGGAAAATAGAAATGATCAATAACTTCTTTCATTTTCATTGAGGATATTCAGAATCGAAGTTGAACTTTTCTTCTCCCGGGGAAATATTTAGAACAGAACTTTAAATTTGACTCTTTGAGAAAGGTCGGAACTCAATTAAAGAAAATTTATAATTATAGTGAAACTATTTATATCAATTGAAAATAAACACAATCTTAGGATAACTTTTCAAATATTCTATAGAAAAATTTTGAAGTGAAACTTAAAATTCTTATGTCTTGTTGTCATGAAAAATGACTCGGACGCTGTTTATTTTCTATGGTGAAATTATAATTGATCAGTAACTTATTTCATTTTTATTGATAAAATTAAGAAGAGAACTTGAACTTTTCTATCTTCTATGAAAAATTTGGAACAGTATTTTAAATTTTTTCATCTGTTTGAGAAAATCTGAACTGAAGTGGAAAATTTTTTTATTTATTTCGGGAAAATAGAAATGATCAATAGCTGTTTTCATTTTCATTGAGAAAATTTCAGAATCGAAGTTGAACTTTTCGTCTTCCGGGAAAATATTTGGAACAGAACTTTAAATTTGACTCTTTGAGAAAGGTCGGAATTGAATTTAAGAAAATTTAGAATTAAAGTGAAACTTTTTATCTCCATGGAAAATAATCATAATCATAGCATAACTTTTCCTATCTTCTACAGAAAAATTTAGAAGTGAACTTTAAATTTTTTATGTCTCGGTGAACTTAAAACTGAAGTGGAAGCTTTTTATTTTCTCTCGTGAAATTAGAAGTGAATTGTGTTCTTTGGTAAAATTCAGAAGAGATCTTGAACTTTTCTATCTTCTATGAAACATTGAGCCTGCTAGTAGTATCTTTATCTCTAAAAATTCTTTTTCTTTCATCTCAGACCTTTTTAATAGATATTCTGAAAGTTTGACGTTCTAGCATACACTAAAATAATGAACACTTAACAAAATAATACATAAAATATTTTTAATGAAATAATGAGATGTAGAATATTAATATAAAAATACGTTAAATACATTATTACACATTATTAGTACACTTGCGCTTCACTTTCCGTCAATTCATCTTTATATTCATTGATGATATTGTCTGCTAATGTCCTTTTTATTCTGCCTGTGATTTCACTGTCTACTGTCACATTATTTTTACATAGATGCCAGTTTTGGCATATTGACAAGATATGATTAATGACATTATTGCAGGAGTATGCTTGTCATCTCCTTCTTGTTCTCTTTAAAATGCTAATACCGGAAAGATGATGATAGGATTTATCAACAGGTAATGTGTTACCAGAAACCCTAGCAAGGAGTTGGCCCCAATCATCGACAATTATTTTTAAGTTTGCATTCTCTTTGAGCACTAATTTCTCTGGTAATGATACTCTTGCATATCCACCGTTTACACGATTGAAATTCTTGGGTACTCCAAAGAAATCTAACTTCTCGCTGTCATGACAACGCATGCATACATTTCCAATAGTGTTACCGCTTGCACTCGTTTCATAGCTCAGGTATTTCTCCTTGTCAGTATTCAATACGACACTGATTTTTTCATGTGCACATACGTTCGTCGAATAATTCATCCTCACTTTTTTACAGATATGAAATGTGTTTTTATCCTTCCATTGCGTAAAAAATACTGATTTAATGCATGCAATAAACTAGGTAGTGTCGATAACCTGCCATAGAGTACCAGTGGGAAAGCCACGTCGTGTCCATGAACAAGCACAGAGTACGATTGGTAGAGCCGTAAGCATATTTCATGTCATTTTAGGATACGTAAAAAATTTAAAAAAATACCATGTTAAAAAATTCAAGAAAGTATTTACGAATTGGGCAGGGGACTCTTTGAGGTTGGAAAATGGGTTTAGGAATGACATTATGAATGGAACTTGTTCAGAAAAGATATAATAAAGCCATAAGAAAGTATTAAAAAAAAATGGAGAGGGGACTCTTTGGGGGGCCCATGGAGGGTGTTTGGGGGACCCTTGGGGAGCCGGTTGGCCCTTTGGGAGCCCGGGGGACCATTGCGGACCAGGGGAGGGCCTTGGGGGGTCTGAGGAGGGCGTTGGGGGGATAACATTTCGAATTTTTTACTTTTTAGTTTACTTTTTTTGCGGCGCATCCTGCGGCGCTTTCCTGCGGTGCCTCCCTGCGGCGCATCCCCTGCGGCGCTTTCCTGGCCCGCGGCGCATCCCTGCGGCACATCCTTCGGCACTTTCCTGGCCCACGGCGCATCCCGGCGGCGCTTCTCTGGCCCGAGGGACCTTTGGGGACCGGGGGAGGGCCTTTGGGGGTCCGGGGGGCCAGTTGGGAGCCTGGGGGACATTTGGGAACCGGTGGAGGGCCTTTGGGACCCCGTTGGTCTTTTGGGAGCTCGATGGGCCTTTGGGGGGCCCGGTGAGGGCCTTTGGGGGTCTGGGGTGGGCCTGTGGGGGCGCCGGTGGCCCTTTGGGAGCTTGGGGGACCTTTGAGGACCGGGGGCTTCCTTCGGGGTGGGGGTAGAGGGACTGGGGGTTCATTCGGGATGGGGGTTTGGGGATTGTAACCCTTTGGATCGGGGTTGGGTAATCAGAGCCCTTTGGGGTTGTGGTAGGGGACCTCACAACACTGTTCAAATGGAACTTGTGTATTATAACGACCACACTCAAAACCTCTTTTAAAACCCTTCCTAAAATTTTCTTTTAAAATGTCTCTAACTGTTTCGCCGAAATAATTCCATAAGCTGTCTAAAACCGTTTCGCCCAAATAATCCCTAAAAGTAATTTCTGTGTGTTCCTTTTGTTTTTTGGCATCTCTGTGCTTTCACATTTAAAATTTCTAGGAAACCCTTTCCTACGTTAATCTCTTCATATCATAAATTTTCCTAGCTAAACTATTAAGGTTTCGTTAGAATATCAATTTATCTCTCCGACTTAAAACTCAGTGAAGCCGTATTAAAAAATAGAATTTCTATCTCTTTAGACTCCCGCATAATTCCAAGATAACAAGTGATGTCATTTATAATTCCTGACACTAAAGATCAATGAAGCCCTATTTAAAAATAGAATATTAATTTTTCTCTCTGACCTAAAGAACGTTTATCCCACAGACCTAAGATTAAAGAAGCCTTAATGTTTCTTAATTTCCCCTTCGTGAATCAATAATGTCCCCTAGCGATTATGTAAATCAAGTTCACATGTGCTACTCGTGACAGGACCACGTGGTTTATGGTTTTCCATGTGAGAAAGTTCCTTTTTTTCCAAGTGAGAAAATTCCTGTTTTTTCATTATCAGTGAGAAATCCATAAACCACGTGGTAGGGTCACGACTGGTACCCCCCTTTCTACTCCAGTAAACCATACAAATAGCCAAATGTAAATCAAAGAGTTCACCGATAAGCTTTACTAGAGCGATGGGCATCCTATGCCATGTTGAAATCAGGATCATGGGTGTTTTTCGTACTACATAATTTCAGCACCCTGGAACAATTCATCTTCGCCTCTGCTTCCTGGTTTCCAAGTATAGAAACATTGCGCCACTTTCAGCTCATGTTCTTCAGGGGTCGTTTTGGAAATTGTTTTAAATGGTCAGGCTACTGTGTTAAATCAAATATGAGTCCATGTTCATATATCAAAATTTATCGTTTCAAGAAATTACTGACTTACACAATAAGAAAAACAGTGAACAAAAAGGTAGTAATTTATTGAAAAATATTTCCCTAAATTCGTACTTTCATCAATTGATTTGTAGTTGCTTCTGCTAATACTAATCCTTTCGGTCACTTTGCCCTCACCAGAGGACGTGCTCTAAATGCCCCTTTTTCAAAAACCCGTGAAACGGTGCGACTTCGTAAATTTGCGCTCCATACTCACCGATTTTAAAAACATAAGTGGTACAGTTTTCATCAAAATTACATCACATTTCAATTTGTTGTGATTTTTCGAAGTTGAGCTACAATTGTGGGCCAGGAAATAGACGTAAAAGCTATGATTATTCCAGTTCTATTGAGGTTCTATGAGAATAATTATGTAAACAACTACTCATTTTTTGTTTTTACGTCCATAGCCATCTATTGGTGCTTATTTTCAGCAATAAAATCTACGAACCAAAGTCACTAATTTTTTCAGAGTCTGATTTTCTTGTCTGAGGACAGTGAAACTCTTGGTCCACTTTTCATCTAATTTCAGCAGTTTTTGGTCATGTTATTTTTGGCGCATTCTTCTTTTTGTTTTACTGTTTTCTTTGTTTGTTTTTTGTTGTTTTTTTCCCTGTCTTTGTACATACTTTTAAGACTTTTTTTTCGAGGTTCATCTGGTATGCGGCCAACAAGTATTCGGTATGCCGATATTGTAAAGGTGTTGAACGAGATAGATTCTGATTTGTCTGAGCTTTCTGACTTGCCAAACTTGGATGATAAATAGGAGGATTAGACTCCGCCAAACGTGCACAACCAGAGTGATGATGCTGAAACGTTATCAGAAAGTGTTAACGAAAAAAATACTTTACACAATGCCACGCCATCATCAAATCCAAAGGTGTGTCGACTGATCTGTAAAACCAGTACATTTAAAAAAGATAGTCCTGGATTTGCGGAGTAAGTCCACAGCTAGTTGGACGAAAAGAGCCTGTGGAATACTTCAATGAGTATTTTGATTCAAAATTTTATGAACTTGCGGCAGAAGAAACTAACTTATACTCTGTCCAAGAAATAGGAACGAGTGTCGGTACTACTGCAACGAAAATAAAGCAATTTGTTGGAATTTCTATTGCTAAGAGTTCCTCAAGTATCCCAGATATCAAATGTGCTGGAGCAGTCAAAATCGCGTGCCACTTATAGCTGATGCCCTATATTTAAACAGATTTTGCTGACTTCAGGACTTCTCTCGCTTGGTCGACAAAATGCCAAGGATCCTCAGAGCCCAGATTGGTTGTGGAAGGTGCGACTTATCGTTGACCAAGTCCTTCAAAAAACTGAGAGTCTCAAACCTTCTGAATACATTTCAGTTGATGAGCAAATGGTTCCTTACACTGGAGCCTTAGACATAAAGCGGTATGACTTATCTTGACTTATGTCCCGTCCGTCCTTGAGGGTCGTTTTTTGGCCTTTTCTTTAACCAGTTCATTTATATGCCTCCTGTAGATGCTTCTGTTGTCGGCCAGGCGGAGGAGTTGTGGCAGGTTGTAGGGTGAGATTTTTTGTTTCCATCTCTTCGGAGGGCGACCCCTGGAGCGAGAACCGTGCATTCGTCCATCGAAGGCTATCTTCGGGAGATGAGTGCTAGCCATGCGTTGGGTATGTCCAAGCCATTTGAGTTGTTGTAGTTTTATTTTGTCCAGTATTGTGAATTTGACTTTCAGATTATGGAGAAGCTTGGAGTTGGAGATTCTGTCGTGGTAGGTGATACTAGCGATGCGTCGTAGGGATTTGGTTTCAAAGGCAGCTAGGCGACATTGTCTCGTCTGTTTTAAGCGTCCAGGATTCACAGGCCTAGATGGTGAGCGGAATAATAAGGGAGTAGAAGAGTATCGTTTTAAGAATTGTTGTTAAGTTCTTATTCCTCCAGATGGGCATCAGAGCTTTAAAACTGGAGTTCGAAAGTGTCAGGCGTCTCTTGATGTCTTTGAGTTGGTTATTATCCGAAGTAAGTAAGCTCCCAAAGTATGTGAAGTCTTCCACCCACTCAATGGTATCTCCACGAACCTCAAGGCTGAGATTTACCTGTGAATCAAGCTTGCATGAGCAGTGCATGGCTTTCGTTTTTGAGGTGTTGATGGCCATCTCGAAGAGATGGGTAGACGAGTGAATGCTGTTAGCCTGGGATTGTAGATCTTGAAGGGACTCGGCCTTTACAAGCCTACCTCTGGTACAAGAGCTGGAAAAGTAGGAGTTTTACCGTAGAGGTACCATAAGAGCGAACATGGTACATGGTCCGAAGCTCGACTCTGATAGAGCCCTCAAGAAAAGAGGCAGAGGATCTAACCATGAATGAGTAATTGGCAACTTGTGTCTGGTGAAGTGGATGGACAGCAGATCAGTCATTATCGCCTTAAATATGATAGGAAGTAAAGAAGTGAAAGAAGGGAAGAAGTGGTGCCCAAAAAACAAGGCTGAAGTACCGGCAAGGCCACCAGAAGCTATTGCAGTGTATAACCAGTCTATGGGCAGAGTGATAAACTTGACCAAATGGTTTCGTATTATCGAATCTTCATTTGGTCTAGGAAGTGGATACTGCGGCTTGTGTTCCACGTGATTGACTTAGCGGTAGTGAATGGCTGGCTTGAGTACACACAATTTCAAAAGGCCCAAAAGTCCAAGAACTTTAAGGATTCCCTGACTTTCCCTCTTGAGGTGGCCGAGTCTCCGATTATGAGCAAAGAGGCGACACCCATGAGACAAGGAAGGCCACATGGGTTCCGCTCGACCAACGACGAGGAAAAGGAGATTTCTGTTGCTGGGCCGTCCCAAAAGAGGAAGGCAAAATTCTGAAGACCATGTTCTGCCGTAAAAGGTGACTCTTTTGCCCAGTGGGCTGAAAAAAAACTACTTCAACACAGGTGCAAAAATACCCCATGTGTCATGAAAACCCGCTTCAGCTGCCCCAAATGCAAGGTTCCGTTATGCCTGCAGGGAGCCAGAGACGGCTTTGTAAAATTTCACACTCCTAAATAAGAACATAAAATGATATAAGACTGTATCTTAATGAGATAAGACCATACTAAGAACATATTTGGTAATTTCGATATCTCACTGATTTTTTTGGTAGATATAGTATTTGAATACATAAACAGTCTCATTTTGTCCTCAGTCAAGTACATTCCAAATCAGGCACAACGAAAGATGTAAAAATTCTGAGAAAAATAATGTATCATCTCGGTGTGTCAAAAGCCATATAGACAGCATTTACGTAATTTTCATTCCCTCCAATGAAATTCGTCACTGAATGTTATTAATAAAAATTAATGTTGTCAGTTAAATAGTGGCAACCTGCTGTAGAAAACTTGAACACACTCAAAGAACTAAAACGTTGAAGAATAAATCTGATCTCAAAATGTTGTGTGAAGCAAAACCTAGAAACAGAACTTTCTTTAGAGAATAAAAAGCAAAAGGACTGGGGTAACTGAGCTTGAAAGGGCAGTGGTATAGCCTTCTCATGATGCCCCCGGGTGTAGTAGGTACAAATAGAGGGCCAACTGCTTCTAAATTCAGTCACCCTCCAGCCACTGGGCGTCCTGAGTATTTGACCATGAAGCAGGGTATTTTGTGGAGTACTCTGCCGAAATTGAAAGGACTGGAGCCTGTAAGGTCCGCCAAGATCATGTCTGGGGGATTCAATTCATCTGGGCATATGAGGCACAGATCATTAGAGCAAAAGAATATCATGTGAGAAGTAGCCCGAAATGGGAAAAAGGCCCCCTAGCCAGTTCCAGTTCTGAGGATCAAGTGCCACTTGCCGCTGTTAGATGGTGAGTGGTGGATGACACCCCCTCTCTTCTGAGGGACGAATGTTGCCTACCAAAGCCGGTCTGGAGCTGGTGGGGGTGGTTCTTGCCTTGGAATGAGGAGAAAAGGTTGCTACCTTGACACTACCAAGGAAGGATCGTTTACAGAGAATAGACAGACAAAGATGAGAAATCCCCATCTCCAATTAACACGCCTGAGGTCAGTATTTTCAGTCTACCCACAATTTTAATAATGGTAAGTAAGGTTGAAATGGACAAGGACTTGATTAAAAGCTATTGCACACAAAAAGAAATGCTTACATAAGTTGAAAACAAAAAGGTAGATGGCAATGACAAAAATTGTATTTATAGATGGCATCATGAAACAAGTGACAGAAAAAATGCACTGCTACACTACACTTGAAAGAGGAGTGCAAACACAATGGCCACAAAACAGTCCTATACAAATAAAACAATTACGCTCAATTTCTTAAGTACTAGGTACTTTATGGCAAACATCGAAATACATAGTTAGCGTGCACTAACTCTATGTGAAAGTAGTTTTCATTTTTTGAACTAATATTGACGAAATTAAAATAATCATCAAACAGAACCTTAGACGTCTTCAGCCTGCCAATCTTCCCATCCAAGCCAAGAGGAAAGAGTAAAGTAAATTAGCCGGTTAATCAATCATTCTCCAAAATTAAAAAAGATTTTAAAATATGCATAGACAGTTGATTTGCTAAAATTAAATGTATAGCCTTTTCACTTGAACTTGAATAGTTAATTTGTATTATCAGTTGAATTAATTTCATTGTTGATAGTCTTGAGAGCTGTTTTGCAATTTTAAAAATTATGAACATTCAGACATTAAGACATTTACGAAATTAATATAATCATCAAACAGAGGCTTAAAACTCTTCAGCCTGCAATTTTTCCCGTCCAAACCAAGAGGAAAAAGTAAAGAAAATTAGCCCGTTAATCAATCTTTCTCCAAAATTAAAGAAAATTTTAATGTATGCATAGAGAGTTGATATGCTAAAATTAAATGTATAGCCTTTTCACTTGAACTTGAACAGTCAGTTTATATTATCGGTTGAATTAATGTCATTGTTAAAAGTCTTGAGAGCTGTTTTGCAATTTGTAAAAATTATGAAGATTCAGACATTAAGACATTGTCTAAATTAAAATAATCATCAAACAGAGCCTTAAACCTCTTCAGCCTGCAATTTTTCCCGTCCAAACCAAGAGGAAAGAGTAAAGAAAATGAGCCAGCTAATCTATCTTTCTCCGAAATTAAAGAAGATTTTAAAATATGCATGGACAGTTCATTTGCTAAAATTAAATGTATAGCCTTTTCATTTGAACTTGAACAGTCAGTTTATATTATCAGTTGAATTAATGCCATTGTTAATAGTCTTGAGATCTGTTTTGCAATTTGTAAAAAATTATGAACATTCAGACATTAAGACATTTACGAAATTGAAATAATCATCAAACAGAGGCTCAAACCTCTTCAGTCTGCAATTCTTCCCGTCCAAACCAAGAGGAAAGAGTAAAGAAAATGAGCCAGCTAATCAATCTTTCTCCAAAATTAAGGAAGATTTTAATATATGTAGAGACAGTTGATTTCCTAAAATTAAATGTATAGCCTTTTCACTTGAACTTGAACAGTCAGTTTATATTATCAGTTGAATTAATGCCATTGATAATAGTCTTGAGATCTGTTTTGCAATTTGTAAAATATTATGAACATTCAGACATTAAGATATTTACGAAATTAAAATAATCATCAAACAGAGGCTCAAACCTCTTCAGTCTGCAATTTTTCCCGTCCAATCCAAGAGGAAAGTGTAAAGAAAATGAGCCAGCTAATCAATCTTTCTCCAAAATTAAAGTATATTTTAAAATATGCATAGACAGTTGATTTGCTAAAGTTAAATGTATAGCCGTTTCACTTGAACGGTCAGTATATTATCAGTTGAACTAATGTCAGTTGTTAATAGTCTTGAGAGCTGTTTTGCATTGTAAAAATTATGAACATTCAGACATTAAGACATTGAAATAGTAGGTTTGAATACAAAAGTGATATTTTTGGCAGTGCAAATAAGTGTTTATGTTTGTATTCATAAAATGGTAGTGATAACACTGTAGAGATAAAAATATTGATTTACCTAAGTGGGTTTGAAGGGTAGATATCAGTCCCAAATTTGTATATTCAGATGATATATTCTTTGCTTGATCAGTATACACATTCACGGGCGTACCGACGTATTTCGTTAGGGGAGGTGGAGGGGTGTGTGTTTTGACCACAAAAATAAATACCTAATTCAGCTGTGAACCGGAAAAGCCTTGATTTCCTGAAGTCACATCCGTATCTGCGGTGGTTTGAGATGTGTTCTGGAGGAAATGTGTTTTAGAGTATGCATAGACCCAATATAAACTGACAGCAAATCTTCAAGAAACACAGTGTTAAATAGTTTTGACAGGTCTGCTGTCTAATGTTAAATATTTAGTGATTTTTTTTTGTGTTAAAGTATTGCACTAAAGTCTATGGATGCTCGTCGAAATTGTAAATGAATTATCACATACAGAACAGAGCAAATTTAACATATGGAGAAAATTAAGGTCTTATGAATGTTAGAGACATGCTACTTCATTCACTGCAGTCAAGACAGTCCAGGCATAATTTCACTTTTGTATGGAAATTTTTGTTATCTTTTTAAACAGAAAGGTGTTTTCCATTTTTTTTTTTCACATGCGCTTAAGATATTGCCAGTCATAGTTAGCTTTTGGAATTTTTTTGAAAATAAAGGAAAATACTCTAAATGACGTAACTTCCGGATATTTTGGCCTAAGGTCTTTCAAACTCGATAGTTTACATGCCCTAAAGCAGCTTACGGTCCTTATGAAACGAGTAAACAGCTGCAAACCTAATTGTGAATCAGAGTTAAGGCCAATAAATTGATTCCGACCCTCAGCTACGTTAATTCAAAAACATTAGCGTTTAAAAATTTTTAACTTCTTTCGTTTTTACCTAAGAATGAACTCCAATCTATTTATCAGAGTTTCAAGACCCTCCTAAGCATGGCAGATCAGTTACATTTAATGTAGCTTCATTCTTTTTTTAATTATAGTTGCAAATTTGAACCACATACAAAAGATAAGTAATCTGAAAACCTTTTCTTTGCGACAGTCACCAAAAAAAACTTACAGTATTCATATAACGACCATTGGATTAAAACTGAGAAACAATCACAGCAGATTTATAACTATACTTTTTATTTAATTTCTTTAGTAGGAATGAAATACTCTGAAGAAAATTGCTTTTAACAGGCAACATTCATACCAACATTTTTGGAAAAAAATGCGTACAGACGCGCACAAACAACAAATTTATTGGACACCAAGAAAAATGCTCAGTCACAGATTTGTATTATTTACCTTTTACTGTCGTCTGGACGTATCACTTAGCAAAACTATAAAGTAGATGACAGGAATTTGTCTCAAAATCTGATAGGTATTTTAAATATATATCAATCGGATAGTAAAGCCAGTTATGATAATGGTGCAGACTTACCTAACTAAAGATATCTGTTATCTATCTTGAGCAGAAATCTGGTCAAAATACTTATCAAGATAAAAATATTGAGAATAAATCACTAAATGAGCAAAAAGTCACTAAATTTGAAATTTGACTGCTTTCTTCTTTAAAGTGGTAAAGAATGCATAGTTTTCGATTATCCGATTATCTACGTCTTTAGACAAAGTTTAAGGCAAATATCCTTAGGAAATTGGACATAAACTACATAGATACAAAAAGAGTACCTGTTTGTTGATGCTGATGATGCTATTGTGAACAAAAAGCTATGTCATCCAACTGGGGGAACATAGAAAGGTAAGGAAATCCCCACCGTAGTAGACACTATGGTGTTGACATGCAAGATCTTTGCAGGGCATCACTAGCCAAAATATCTGGGATTTGGGAGGGGGGCAGTATATTTTACTAATTTTCTGGTCATTTTTACCGATTGGTTTTATTTAATCAGTAATTCACATAAATCTAGCTTCTTTCATCTGCTCTAACTTGGAAAAGAATTTTTGCTTGTATGTTTTACTCTATGGAGAATTTGTAGAAATAATTAGTCACCTAGAAAGGCGCTTTGAACATTGGTGGATAGTTTTTCATACCTTAATTGTATTTGATTGAAAAAGCTTTTATATTGTCAAAAAACGATTGAGTTTGACTAATAATGCAGCTTGTTAATTTTCACAAGATCTGGAGTAGAACTGACCTTATTGATCCCGTACGTACATAATTTATGCATGTTTTTATGGTTTTTGTGACTGAGAATTAAAAAACAGGATTTTTCTCACTTGAAAAAAACAGGATTTTTATCACATTTATGGATGTTTATTTGATGGTTATGAGTGTTAGTCAATTCATTTGTTTTTTTTCATGGATGTCAACAGCAATTTATGCATGTTCTTATGATTTTTGTCACTGAGAATGAAAAAACAGGATTTTTCTCACTTTGAAGTATTTCCAAGGAGAATTGTCTCCGGGCGAAGTTTATTAATATCTTTGGAGTTGGTCCAGAAGAATTGTTTCCGGGCGAAGTTTATTAATGTCTTTGGTGTTCGTCCAGGAGAATTGTTTCCGGGCGAATGTTTTGATCGTAGAGATGAAGAGATTAACGCGGGAAAGGGTTTCCTAGGAATTTCAAATGTGACAGTGCAGGAATGTCACAACAAAAGGAACACACACAAATTACGTTTAGAGATTATTTGGGCGAAACATTTTTTATTTTCAAAAATACTATAATATTAATAACATGGTTTCCTCACTATTTTTACATAATATTCTCTATTATCTCTATTACATCTCACTGTTTCCTTTAAAAGTTCTTGTAGCGTACATATATCCGTTTTCACAGTGTATAATAGCTCAATATTATCACATATACGTGTAAAATTCCATGTAGCAAAGGGAGAAGACAAACTCCTCTCTGTGTATGAAGGTTCACCACATTCTAGCCAAAATTCTGGACTGTTTTCTTCCTGAAATATTGATTAAACCATTATTTCCAATAACTTTATTAATGTTTTCTATACAATTTAAAAAAGCAATCCGCATATGATTTAGACATTAGAATTTATACATAGTTTCAACTGGTTATTTTTTTTCTGGCATAGTTGAAATGCATATACCTTACCCTTTTCCAAGAAAAGCATAAAAAGTTGGGCCAGCCAACTCCAACCGTTGTATATGAGTAGCGTCATGTCTGAACAATTTTTGTCACTCTAAAAAGTTTATCATTAGACATAAGTTTACAGAAAATTTAAGTTTGAACAATTATTCGTTATTAGTTGTACTCATCTTCTATTTAGTCTAGAGGCTCTTTACTTTTATCTAAAAAATGACCTATCGTGGAAAAAATTTTTTTTTCACTAACGAATTTATAATTAGACATAAGTTTACAGAAAATTTAAGTTTGAACAATTATTCGTTATTATTTCTGCTCATCTTTGATTTAGTCTAGCAGCTCTTTACTTTTAGTTGAAAAATGTCCTTTGTGGAAAAATAGTTTTTGTCACTAACAAGTTTTTCATTTGACATAAGTTTAAAGAAAATTTAAGTTTGAACAATTATTCGTTATTATATCTGCTCGTTTTTGATTTAGTCTAGCAGCTCTTTACTTTTAGTTGAACAATGCCCTCTTGTGGAAAAAAAGGTTTTTGTCACTATAACAAGTTTATCAATATACATAAGTTTACAGAAAATTTAAGTTTGATCAATTATTCGTTATTATTTCTACTCGTATTTTATTTATTCTATAATCACATGGCTTTGAGCTGAAAAATGAATTCTTATGGAAAAAAAGTTTTTTTCACAAACAAGTTTATCATTAGACATAAGTTTACAGAAGTTTGAAACCATAACTCGTACTCTCTATGTTAGCCGTTCTTTTTTTAGTTATTCTAGAATCTGTTTACTTTTAGTTGAAAAATGCCCTCTTGCGGAAAAACAGTTTTTGTCACTCTAACAAGTTTATCATTAGACATAAGTTTACAGAGAATTGAGGTTTGAACAATTATTCGTTATTATTTCTACTCGTTTTTTATTTAGTCTAGAAGCTCTTTACTTTTAGCTGAAAAATGCTCTCTTGTGGAAAAAAAAGTTTTTGTCACTAACAAGTTTATCATTAGACATAAGTTTACAGAAAATTTAAATTTGAACAAATATTCATTATTATATCTGCTCGTCTTTGATTTAGTCTAGCAGCTCTTTATTTTTAGTTGGACAAAGACCTCTTGTGGAAAAAAAGTTATCTTCACTCTAACACGCTTATCATTAGACATACGTTTACAGAAAATTTATGTTTGAACAATTATTCGTTATTATCTCTGCTCATCTTTGATTTAGTCTAGCAGCTCTTTACTTTTAGTTGAAAAATGTCCTCTTGTGGAAAAAAAGTTTTTGTCACTCTAATAAGTTTATCATTAGATATAAGTTTACAGAAAATTTAAGTTTGAACAAATATTTTTTATTATTTCTGCTCGTTTTTGATTCAGTGTAGCAGGTCTTTACTTTTAGTTGAAAAATGCCCTCTTGTGAAAAAAAAGTTTTTTTCACTCTAACACGTTTATCATTAGACATAAGTTTACAGAAAATTTAATTTTGATCAATTATTTTTTATTATTTCTGCTCATCTTTGATTTAGTCTAGCAGCTCTTTACTTTTAGTTAAAAATGCCCTCTTGTTGAAAAAAAGTTTTTGTCACTCTAACAGGTTTATCATTAGACATTAGTTTACAGAAAATTTAAGTTTGAACAATTATTCGTTATTATTTCTGCTCGTCTTTGAATTAGTCTAGCAGCTCTTTACTTTTAGTTGAAAAATCCCCTCTTGTGGAAAAAAGTTTTTTTAACTCTAAAACGCTTATCATTAGACATAAGTCTATAGAAAATTTAAGTTTGAACTATTATTAGTTATTATTTCTATTCATCTTCTATTTAGTCTAGAGGCTCTTTACTTTTAGTTGAAAAATGACCTGTTGTGGAAAAATTTTTTTTTTCACTCTATTAGGTTTAACATGTTACACTTGTTTTCGGAAAATTGAGGTATTGAATGATTTTTGCTAACAGATTTGTTCTTCATTGAACTATCCTGTAATCTATTTACAGTCCTCTAGACTGTGACCTCTAACGGAAAAAAAGTTTTTGTCACAAGCAATCAAGTCGTAATAGATAAGTTATAAGAAAATTTAATCTTGAATTAATACTCGCCAATATTTTTGTTCATCTTTGATTTAGTCTAGCATCTCTTTAATTTTAGTTGAAAAACACCCTCTTGTTGAAAAAAGTTTTTGTCACTCTAAAAAGTTTATCATTAGACATAAGTTTACTGAAAATTTAAGTTTGAACAATTATTCGTTATTATTTCTGCTCATCTTTGATTTAGTCTAGCAGCTCTTTACTTTTAGTTGAAAAATTCCGTCTTGTGGAAAAAAAGTTTTTGTCACTATAACACGTTTATCATTAGACATAAGTTTACAGAAAATTTAAGTTTGAACAATTATTCGTTATTATTTCTGCTCATCTTTGATTTAGTCTAGCACCTCTTTACTTTTAGTTGAAAAATATCCTTTGTGGAAAAAAAGTTTTTGTCACTAACAAGTTTATAATTAGACATAAGTTTACAGAAAATTTAAGTTTGAACAATTATTCGTTATTATTTCTGCTCATCTTTGATTTAGTCTAGCAGCTCTTTACTTTTAGTTGAAAAAAGCTCTCTTGTGGTAAAAAAAGTTTGTGTCCCTCTAGAAAGTTTATCAATAGACATAAGTTTACAGAAAATTTAAGTTTGAACAATTATTCGTTATTATTTCTGCTCGTCTTTGATTTAGTCTAGCAGCTCTTTACTTTTAGTTGAACAATGCCCTCTTGTGGCCCTCTTCCGTTTTTTAGACTTTCAGTTACCATTGAGCCGGGTTGCTCCTGACTTACAGTTCGTTACCACGAACTGTTTGAAACCCTGATAACAAACAGGAAAGTATTACAAACAGGAAAAAGACTACGGCTTTTTCTTCTTTGAAATAGTAAGAGACGAACCTCAAACGATCAAGTAGCTAACTAAGTCTAATGTATGCAATAATTTTTTATTCCAATTATCCTCTTATAATGTAAAAAGATAAACGTTTAAGAATATTCCATTCACTTATCGCGTCATATGGATATACGAAAAAAATTAATCCTTTTGTATCTTTTCAACACGTTGTAAACAGTAAACTTATCAATGTGATTATATTTACTTTATATTCACTCTTTATTATAATTTTAGTTGTTCCTGTATATTTCAATTACTATTGGCTAGAGTTCGTTCTTTACTGTAAATGATCTGACTCCTTTTTAGGAGCTATGGGTTTTTATATTTCTTAACATTGAACGTGATCGTCTCTTACTAGGTTGCTAGCTACCGCTGCAACCCGGATTATTTTATAATAATAATTATTTTTGGTAATTACAAAAGGTTTCTATATACAGAAATTTTCTTTAAAATGAGCCATTGGACAGCTCTTTAATATGACCAATAACTGTTTGATTTAATACTTCAGTTACTATGGGTTACAGTTCGTTCCTTATTGTAAAATTATAATTAACCAGACCAATTCCTTATATGATTTTTTGTGTATTAACGAAATTATGATCATGTCTTATATTTAACTTTTTTTGATAAGTCTTCGATAGTCTAATGGTAAGTACACCCACTTGTCACTTGGGAGGACAGGGTTCGATTCCCCGTCAGGGAGAATTCTTAAGATATTGAATTAGAAGCAATATCTTTTACTTTAAAAAAAAGTCGTTTTATTTAAATCCTAGCTAAAATAATGAAGATAATATTAATGAATAGCAGGGTTCAGTTTCTATTGGGTTGAGTTCGTTCTTTACTTATACACCGCAACCCCGATTCAAGTTACTATGGGCTGTAGTTTGTCCTTTAATGTAAAATTTAAACTGGTCCATTAAACAACTCTCTACGATGTTCCAGTGCCAAGCTATCTGTGGAATTACAAACCTATACTATAATTAAGTGGCGCATAAAATTTAGTATAGGCAAGAGGTCGTTCTTTATTATACCGCTGCAACCCGGATTGCTAGCTACCGCTGCAACCCGGAAAAATTTAGTATAGGCAAAAGATCGTTCTTTATTATAAAGGCGCTGCAACCCGGATCCAGCTGCAATCTGGATAGCTTTCAGCTACACCTTGAACCACCATATATCAGTTACTATGGGCAAGAGATCGTTCTTTACTGTAACGAACATCGAAACATAAATATTGATATCGAAAACTATATTATTTCGGTCTTTTCTGGTATCTACCGGTGAAAATCCAGCAGAAAAGATCCAATATAGAAAATTGTTTCGCAAATGGTAGGGAAGAAAAACAATCTATTCAATATACTGACTCGTACATGAAGATACACATCATGCATAGCTATATCCACAGAAAGGATAGCCCTTTCTGAAATAACGTTCAGTGAGGTTTGGCTCTCAAATGTTGCTGACAACCTCCAAAAGCTTGGCTAGATAAAATACCTCCTAGGCTTATAGGCCTTGCTGAGATCACACTCGTTAAAATCGCCACATACCTGAATCCGCGATTCTAGAATTTATATATTACCCCTGACGATCCTCTCCAAGCTGAGAGCAAAATAGCATGGGACATGCATTGGGCCTTTCTGATATTACTGTAAATTCTTAACGAATATAGTTAAAATAATCATCTATATAATGATCCCTTTTATTACTTCAGTTACTATGGGCTTCAGTTTGTTCGTTTATGTAATTTTTGACATCAGTGGCGGTCGAAGGCGCCCATTTGAGCTACACTCCGCCGGGTACAATAGATAGAAAGGCCTTAAATAGGTAATAATTAAGTTGTAAAACGAGAAAACCTGGTAATCAGGAGCAGGGTTTTATGCATATATATATATATATATATATATATATATATATATATATATATATATATATATATATATATATATATATATATATATATATATATATATATATATATAATCAGGAGCAGGGTTTTTTGCATATATATATATATATATATATATATATATATATATATATATATATATATATATCAGTTATTATTAATTGTGAATCTGGCACCATACCCAAGAGAAGCAACTTTTCACGATACGTGTGTTGCATTATCCTGTCAAAAGATAAGTGTGTTGCAACATCATGCTTGTGATGATTTATTTTTATGTTTTAGTTACTTTGGGCTAGAGTTCGTTCTTTACTCTAAAACCTGGAATAATTGACAAAAACCATTTATGATGAACTATATCGGTCCTTTATATAACCACAGCCCTTTGTAAAGTTTTTAGTTACTATGCTCAGGTTTGTTCTTCCCTAGGTTTCAGCAATCTCTACAACCATGACATTGATGGTACTTATATAATCCCACGTTTTAATGAACTCAATCAAGCTTTTATGCATTGACGTCAGTTGCAGCAGGAGTTTTTTATATGCTATATGATTACAAACAGGAAAAAACCTACCGCTTTTTCTTCATTGAAATAGTAAGAGACGAACCTCAAAGAATCAAGTAGAAAACTAATTTCAATGTATGCAATGGTTTGTTATTCCAACGATCGCTTTTTAATGTTATGATCTACTGCAACTGCAGCTGTTGTCTTAGTTGTCTGTAGCTGTTGGCTTTATTGCACTTGCACCTGTTGGTTTTGTTATTCCTTTAACTGTTGGGCTAATTGTCTACAGCTGCTTGCTATATTGTATCTTCAGCTGTTGGATTAGTTGCTTGTAGCGTTTGTCGTCAACTGTTTGCCTTATTGTAGCTAGAGCTATTGGCTTAGTTGTTCCTGAATATTGTATAAGGTACTATGGGCTACTGTTCATTCCTTAATGTAATTTAACCCAATTAATTTCCTTTAAATTGAGCTATTGAACAACACTCTACGATGTTCCAGTGCCAAGCTATCTCTGGATACAAAAAAAAGAAAAGAGAAAAAAATATCCCGTTTGGGGAGAATAACGTGGTTGAAGTCAATTTTCTTGATTTTCAAGCCAAGATATTTCCCTTGCTGTTCAAGCCAAGGGACACAAAGTTTCCTATACAGGGGTTTCGGACAAGGCGGTTCTAATGGTGTACTTTTTGTTTTGATCTGACTCCTTTGTTAGGAACTATGGGTTTTTATATTTCTTAACATTGGACGTGATCGTCTCTTACTAGGTTGCTAGCTACCGCTGCAACCCGGATAACTACACCTGTAACCACCATATATCAGTTAGTATGGGAGAGAGATCATTCTTTACTGTAAACATTGGACGTGAGTCTCTTACTAGGTTGCTAGCTACCGCTGCAACCCGGAAACATTGGAGGTGATCGTCTCTTACTAGGTTGCTAGCTACCGCTGCAACCCGGATTGTTTTAAAAATAATTTGTTTAAGTTACAAAAGGTTTTTAACCCCATTATTTCCTTTAAAATGAGCCATTGAACAACTCTCAACTATGTTCCAGTGCCAAGCTATCTGTGGAAAAGAAACAAAAAGAAAAAAAAGATGCCGTTTAGACAGAATGCTGTAGTAGCTGCCACTTTTCTTGATTTTCAAGGCAATATATTTCCCTTGATGTTTAAGCCAAGGGGCAGAAAGTTTCCTATACAGGTATTTTGAACAAAGCGGTTCTAATGGTGTACTTTTTGTTTTGATTTTACTCTTTTCTTAGGAGTTATGGGTTTTTATATTTCTTAACATTTGACTGATCGTTTCTTACTAGGTTGCTAGCTACAAATGCAACCCGGATTAGATTTATAAATTAGATTACAGCTAGAGCTGCAACCATGATACTACAATCACTCCACTTGTTAACGTTAAATAAAACTTTACCAGCCTATAATATAGTTAAGTTGCCTATGTAAGCTAGTATAGGCAAGAGTTCGTTCTTTATTGTAACTATACAGGGGTTTCGGACAAGGCGGTTCTAATGGTGTACTTTTTGTTTTGATCTGACTCCTTTTTAGGAGCTATGGGTTTTTATATTTCTTAACATTGGACGTGATCGTCTCTTACTAGGTTGCTAGCTACCGCTGCAACCCGGATTTCTGAGAAGGCACCGTAATATCTGTTTTTGCATTCTCTTTTGATTTTAAGTGCTCTTTTCGATGTTTTTTCAGTATGCCTATACTACTAAAGTGACATCCACATATAGTGCAATTGTGACCAGTGTGATCCTTTATATGTGTGCTCAGGTATTCTCTGCTGAATGTTTTTCCGCATAATTCACAAAGTCGGTACCTATCCTCATCTTTTAAATGGGAGAGTTCATGCCGACGTATTGCATGCTTTGTTCGAAAATAGACAGAACAATGTACACACTTAAACGGTTTTTCGTTAGTATGAAGTCTAAAGTGATCAACAAGACCCCCTGGCCTTGTTAGCATTTTCTTACAAACAGAGCATTCGTACATAGTAAAATATTATTCAATAGGTAATATTATCTAGTTAACAAGACAGAGCTGCAATTAGAATAAAATGATCCGTACTTTTAACTTAACCTTGACGAATTTCTTAAAAATATTACAGGTTAAATCTCTTTCCATAACTCTGATATAATCAAATGAATATTTTTGCTCTTTTTTTAAACACTCGGAAACTAGATTTCTAAAAACTAAGACTATGCGGATATAACAAACTGAAATAGAAACCGTGGTCGCAGCCGTACTTTCTGCTTAGAAAAGGACATGCCCCGGTCCTTAGTAACTAAAAATTGAAGAATAATTAAAAAAACAACTGCCAAGTAAGAAAAGATTGTCACTTGTTAGTTTTATTTTTTGTTAGGTTCTGGTTTAATAACAAGCCGACATGATTTTTTTGTTGTTAAGCAAAGAGATTCTGGGTGACAGCTGCTACTGCAACCCGGATACTGCTAGATTCTGGATAGCTTGTAGCTACCCCTGGAACCACCGTATATCAGTTACTATGGGCGAGAGATCGTTCTATACTGTACCTTTAAAATGAGCTATTGAACAACCCTCTACGATGTTCCAGTGCCAAGCTATCTCTGGATACAAAAAAAGAAAAAAAGAAAAAAAGAAAAAAATATCCCGTTTGTGGAGAATAACGTGGTTCAAGTCAATTTTCTTGATTTTCAAGACAATATATTTCCCTTGCTGTTCAAGCCAAGGGACAGAAAGTTTCCTATACAGGGGTTTCAGACAAGGCGGTTCTAATGGTGTACTTTTTGTTTTGATTTGACTCCTTTGTTAGGAACTATGGGCTTTTATATTTCTTAACATTGGACGTGATCGTCTCTTACTAGGTTGCTAGCTACCGCTGCAACCCGGAAACATATATCAGTTACTATGGGCGAGAGATCGTTCTTTACTGTGACCAAAGCAAACAAATTACTTGTTTGAGTCTTAAGTTATAATCTTAGTTACTATGGGCTGAAGCTCGTTCCTTGCTGTAACTATGGACTAAAGTTCGTTCTTTAATGCAATCTTACTAGGTTGCTAGCTACCGCTGCAACCCGGATTGACAAATCGGATTATGTAAACGCTGATTACAAACAGGAAAATGCCTACGGCTTTTTCTTCTCTGGAGCAGTAAGAGACAACTCTCAAAGAATCAGGCAGCTAACTAAGTCCAATGTATGCAATGGTTTGGTATTCCAACGATTGTCTTTTAATGTAACTACCATTGCAACCCGGAATATATTAAAGATTTGAGTTACTATTAGCGAGAGTTCGTTCTTTATTATAAAATTTTTACTTATGATGATTTCTTAAGGAACATAATTAAAATTTCTTAATATAATAAAAATAATTTGATTAATCTTAATTACAAAAGGTTTGTAACCCCATTAATTTCCTTTAAAATGAGCCATTGAACAACTCTCCACGATGTTCCAGTACCATGCTATCTGTTGAATTACTAACCTATACTACAATTAAGTGGCGTGTAAAATTTAGTATAGGCAAGAGGTCGTTCTTTATTATAATCAAACTGAAGGTCCAAGATAATTGGGAGGGAGATCATTCAAACGTGAATTTAAAGCTCTTTTTTAAGCGACCATACAGATTGGACAAGAGAAAAATCTTGTTTTCTTGCTATTTTAGGGCACAAAACTACGACTTCACGCCGAAGAAGATGAATTTGTAATTAATCAAATTCTGAAAACCTAATTGATTTGAAAGAACGAGTAACTATATTTTAGGCTTTCCAGTTGTAAAAGAAGTAACGCCACAACAGTGGCAGCAGTGGATTCAACCAAGTTGATCCGCTTTATTTATAATACCGTCGCAACCCGGATTCCAGTTACTATGGGTGATAGTTCGTCCTTTAATGTAATTTTTTTAGGAGTTATGGGTTTTTATATTTCTTAACATTGGACGTGATCGTCTCTTACTATATTGCTAGCTACCGCTGCAACCCGTATTACATACAGGAAAAAGCCTATGGCTTTTTCTTCTTTTAAATAGCAAGAGACGAACCTCAAACGATCAAGTAGCTAACTAAGTAAATTTTATGCAATAATTTTTTTATTCCAATAATCGTCTTTTAATGTAATGTTAAGTGGCATATACAAGTTAGTATAGGCAACGGTTTGTTCCTTATAATACTAACTATTATTTTAATCCTTTGGTTACAATGGGGTAAAATTCATTCTTTAATGTAATTTTATATTTCTTAACATTAGACGTGATCGTCTCTTATTAGGTTGCTAGTTACCACTGCAACCAGGTTGCCTATGCAAGTTAGTATACGCAAGAGTTCGTTCTTTACTGTATCTACTTGACACTTCTTCTATGTAATGACTTAGTTCCTTGTACGAGCCCTCGACTTTTAGTAGATTAATATGTTGTATAATCTTACATTTTGATACTGCCTTATATACGCTATTAATGAAACAGTTCAAGACAGGAAAATGTGGAGCTAGTGCCCTTAGAGAACGCAAATAGCTCTGACATCCCTCATTTGGGCTACAGTATAACGAATGCCCATGCTTTCTTGTGTCCCTGTAATTGATTTCACAATAATCCAAGCCGCCAAGGTAGAAATTAACCACTTTGTCAGTTGAAAATTTTAATGCTATATTATTTTCAAGGATATCAAAAAGAATTTGACATAATTCAATATCCGTCGGATAGAGCTTGCAGATATCAGGGTGACATTGCCAAGTAACCTGCTGCCCAATTTTTGGTTTTGAATGTTTACTCAGATTGTTATAGGTGACTTCAGCCATCATAATTTCCTTGTCAGATCTAGATTCAGAGCATTCTTCAATAGTTGTCTCGTACTTTTCAGGACAGTTTGTTCTACTACACAGAGAATTTTTTGCCAAATATTCAGTAGAACTAAAAGAACTGTTTAAAACAAAGTTAGAAATGCTTTTTTCTTGAGTCGGTGCTCCAGGAATTTGTTCTAAATCATTAGTCTTACAAACACATTTACTAATAACCCTAACAGGCTCGTTTTCGCCATAATTGAAAAACATTGCTTTTCCTTCGCTGTTGATAGGTATGCTTGTGTATATGTTTTTATTGCTGCTACATAAACTGCAATTGCTCCTTCCAAAATTAATATACGAATTTTCAAAGAAGTACGCCTCCGTATATTCACTGTGTTGTCGAACATTTTCCATTGCATCTGTAAACTGTTCCGCAGTTGCCAATCCATACCTTGGAAGCTTTTCATTAAACTGACAACATTTCTTTTGGATATTACTATGAAGCTTTGCCAAGGAATTTCTAGCCGACTTTTCAACAGCATCCGCTCTTTCAAAGAGAATTTTAATCTGTAATTTTGAATACTTTTCGTGATCCTGGTAAAACATGCGTAAAATGTTTCTCAATTTACGAAGATCAGCCTGCATTTTTGCCATCTTCTTGTATTTCTGAATGTAATTTTTCCCTTTGTCCTTATGCGTTCTTCGGTACAACCTCGCAGAGAATTTAATTTTTTCATTATAGCTTTTGTCACCCCAGTATCTACCCATTATTCTGGTAGCAACTTTTTTCTTATGTTTGTTTCGGTAATCTTCATCATTATCATACCGTTCCCTGCTCTTTTGTCTAGCCTGCTCAATTCTTGCTTCTCTGTAATGTTCATCATTACCATACCGTTCCTTGATCTTTTGTTTGGCTGTCTCAATTTTTGCATGTCTATAATCTTCATCATTGTGATAACGTTCCCTGCTCTTTTGTCTAGCCTGCTCAATTGTTGCTTCTCTATAAAGTTTATCATTGTGATAACGCTCCTTGATCTTTTGTTTAGCCTGCTCAATTCTTGCTTCTCTGTAATGTTCATCATTACCATACCGTTCCTTGATCTTTTGTTTGGCTGTCTCAATTTTTGCATGTCTATAATCTTCATCATTGTGATAACACATCTTGCTGTTTTCTTTTGCTCTCTCAATTATTACTTCTCGATACGCCTGGTCGGTTGAATACCTTTGCTTTTTTCTTTTCAAGTTACTATCTCTGTTGTTTGTGTAGTACTCTTTCTTCAACTTGCGTATAGCCTGCTTTGATCTAACCATTATTCTAATCAAGAATGAGAGAATTTTCAGTTTTGACTTTCCTTATATACTAATTATGACGTCACTCTATTCACGTCATAACTCTAATATAAAACTATGATGACGTTCATTATTTATCTAGTAGGGTTTCAGACAAGGTATTTCTAATGATTTAGCATTGGACTGATCGTCTCTTACTAGGTTGCTAGCTACTGCTGCAACCCAAATTCACATATATATTTATTTATGAGAGGCAGCCTGGCCGAGTGGTCCAAGGCACTGGTGTTAGCCACCAGTCTCTTCAGAGGCGTGGGTTCAATTCTTACCGCTGGTATACGATTATGTTTGAAAGACTGCAGTGTGAAAAGACATCAAAATGCAGTTTTTGGTGGAAAAATTTATTCTCTTTTAGAAATAATTTATTTTAGTTACTATAGATTTTTAACCCAATTAATTTCCTTTAAAATGAGCTATTGAACAACCCTCTACGATGTTCCAGTGCCAAGCTATCTCTGGATACAAAAGAAAAAAAAAAGAAAAAAGAAAAAAATATCCCGTTTAGGCAGAATGTTGTAGTAGCTGCCACTTTTCTTGATTTTCAAGCCAATATATTTCCCTTGCTGTTCAAGCCAAGGGACAGAAATTTTACTATGCAGGGGTTTCGGACAAGGCGGTTCTAATGGTGTACTTTTTGTTTTGATCTGACTCTTTTTTTAAGAACTATGGGTTTTTATATTTCTTAACATTGGACGTGATCGTCTCTTACTAGGTTGCTAGCTACCGCTGCAACCCGGACCTAGCATAAAACAAAACTAATTTTAAAATTTTCAGGTATTTATCTTGTTTGAATTACAAAATTAGTATTATTGGTTAGACACCATAAATATTTTTGCAGTTTACATAATAAGTTTAGCGATTCTGGACTGAAAACTAAAATAATTGCATTTATGAGACAATAATATGGAGATATGTACTTTACGGGTTACAAACCAAAAAAAGTTTGGTTCCAGGATACAATAATAAATTTGAACTGAGATGAAAAAAATTTTCTTCCAGGAGACAAAAAGCAAAACTAATTTTAGAATTTTCATGTATCTTCGAACATTTGAACCTTTTATAATTTATAATGATGTATAATATAAATACTGTAATCTTAAGTATAGTGAAGTTGCGTATGCAAGTTAGTATAGGGAAGAGTTCGTTCTTTATTATAATTCAACAGCATCCGCTCTTTCAAAGAGAATTTTAATCTGTAATTTTGAATACTTTTCGTGATCCTGGTAAAACATGCGTAAAATGTTTCTCAATTTACGAAGATCAGCCTGCATTTTTGCCAAATTCTTGTATTTCTGAATGTAATTTTTCCCTTTGTCCTTATGCGTTCTTCGGTACAACCTCGCAGAGAATTTAATTTTTTCATTATAGCTTTTGTCACCCCAGTATCTACCCATTATTCTGGTAGCAACTTTTTTCTTATGTTTGTTTCGGTAATCTTCATCATTATCATACCGTTCCCTGCTCTTTTGTCTAGCCTGCTCAATTCTTGCTTCTCTGTAATGTTCATCATTACCATACCGTTCCTTGATCTTTTGTTTGGCTGTCTCAATTTTTGCATGTCTATAATCTTCATCATTGTGATAACGTTCCCTGCTCTTTTGTCTAGCCTGCTCAATTGTTGCTTCTCTATAAAGTTTATCATTGTGATAACGCTCCATGATCTTTTGTATAGCCTGCTCAATTCTTGCTTCTCTGTAATGTTCATCATTACCATACCGTTCCTTGATCTTTTGTTCGGCTGTCTCAATTTTTGCATGTCTATAATCTTCATCATTGTGATAACACATCTTGCTGTTTTCTTTTGCTCTCTCAATTATTACTTCTCGATACGCCTGGTCGGTTGAATACCTTTGCTTTTTTCTTTTCAAGTTACTATCTCTGTTGTTTGTGTAGTACTCTTTCTTCAACTTGCGTATAGCCTGCTTTGATCTAACCATTATTCTAATCAAGAATGAGAGAATTTTCAGTTTTGACTTTCCTTATATACTAATTATGACGTCACTCTATTCACGTCATAACTCTAATATAAAACTATGATGACGTTCATTATTTATCTAGTAGGGTTTCAGACAAGGTATTTCTAATGATGTACTTTTGTTTTGATCTGACTCTATTTTTAGGAGTTTTGGGTTTTTATATTTCTTAGCATTGGACTGATCGTCTCTTACTAGGTTGCTAGCTACTGCTGCAACCCAAATTCACATATATATTTATTTATGATAGGCAGCCTGGCCGAGTGGTCCAATGCACTGGTGTTAGCCACCAGTCTCTTCAGAGTCGTGTGTTCAATTCTTACAGCTGTTATAAGATTATGTTTGAAAGACTGCAGTGTGAAAAGACATCAAAATGCAGTTTTTGGTGGAAAAATTTATTATCTTTTAGAAATAATTTATTTTTGTTACTATAGATTTTTAACCCAATTAATTTCCTTTAAAATGAGCTATTGAACAACCCTCTACGATGTTCCAGTGCCAAGCTATCTCTGGATACAAAAGAAAAAAAAAGAAAAAAAGAAAAAAATATCCCGTTTAGGCAGAATGTTGTAGTAGCTGCCACTTTTCTTGATTTTCAAGCCAATATATTTCCCTTGCTGTTCAAGCCAAGGGACAGAAATTTTACTATGCAGGGGTTTCGGACAAGGCGGTTCTAATGGTGTACTTTTTGTTTTGATCTGACTCTTTTTTTAAGAACTATGGGTTTTTATATTTCTTAACATTGGAGGTGATCGTCTCTTACTAGGTTGCTAGCTACCGCTGCAACCCGGATGCTGCAACCCAAATTCACATATATATTTATTTATGAGAGGCAGCCTGGCCGAGTGGTCCAAGACACTGGTGTTAGCCACCAGTCTCTTCGGAGGCGTGGGTTCAATTCTTACCGCTGGTATACGATTATGTTTGAAAGACTGCAGTGTGAAAAGACATCAAAAATGCAGTTTTTGGTGGAAAAATTTATTCTCTTTTAGAAATAATTTATTTTAGTTACTATAGATTTTTAACCCAATTAATTTCCTTTAAAATGCGCTATTGAACAACCCTTTACGATGTTCCAGTGCCAAGCTATCTGTGGAAAAGAAAAAAGAAAAAAAAAGAAAAAAATATCCCGTTTAGGCAGAATGTTGTAGTAGCTGCCACTTTTCTTGATTTTCAAGCCAATATATTTCCCTTGCTGTTCAAGCCAAGGGACAGAAATTTTACTATGCAGGGGTTTCGGACAAGGCGGTTCTAATGGTGTACTTTTTGTTTTGATCTGACTCTTTTTTTAAGAACTATGGGTTTTTATATTTCTTAACATTGGACGTGATCGTCTCTTACTAGGTTGCTAGCTACCGCTGCAACCCGGATGCGGTTATAAAACAAGTGACAATCAGAATCCATATATATAGAATCCAGAATCCAATATATATAGAAGCCTGCCACATGCCGAGTGCTGGGTTCCAGCAGCGAAGCCGCCAGGCTCTCGGTACTATAAATAATGTAAACTCCACAGCTAACTCAGTCCAATATATGCAATGGTGTGCTTTTCTAATGATCGTCCTTTAATCTAAACTATGGACTAAAGTTCGTTCTTTAATGTAATAATTTATATAATATCAGAAAACCTTACTGCAGAGGTTTCGAGCTCCTGTCTACAAATATGTGGAATTTGGTATTTTTTTGGCAAAATTGCTTAATAAATCAAATATCTTTGAGAAGACTGCAATATGAAAAGACAATTGATAAAAGTATCATGTGTAACATATTGTTAATTTTTAAACTTTTAGTCCAAGTGGCAAGCACGATCGGCCTTTAACCGAAAGGATGGTGGTTCAAGCCAACCGGGATCATTTTCTTTAATTTTTCATTCGGCTATCAATAAAATCATATCATTACTATATAATTAATTAGTATAGGTTTATTTAATATAGGAAAGAGATCGTTCTTTATTATAAAATTTTTTATTCGAATTATCCTCTTTTAATGTAATAATTGACAAACACCAATTATGATGAGATATATCGGTCCTTTATGTAATTAACATTGGACGTGATCGTCTCTTACTAGGTTGCTAGCTACCGCTGTAAACCGGAAGCTGCTAGCTACCACTGCAACCCAGATTTGTTACTATATACTATATATTACCTATACTATAGTTAAGTGGCCTATAAAATTTAGTATAGGCAAAAGGTCGTTCTTTATTATATTTAACTGTAAATACAAACAGGAAAAAGCCTATGGCTTTTTCTTCCTTTAAATAGTAAGAGACGAAACTCAAACAATCAAGTAGCTAAATCCAATGTATGGAATGGTTTGCTATTTCAGTGATCGTCTTTTAATGTAAGGTGTTAGCCACCAGTCTCTTCAGAGGCGTGGGTTCAATTCTTACCGCTGGTATACGATTATGTTTGAAAGACTGCAGTGTGAAAAGACATCAAAATGCAGTTTTTGGTGGAAAAATTTATTCTCTTTTAGAAATAATTTATTTTAGTTACTATAGATTTTTAACCCAATTAATTTCCTTTAAAACGAACTATTGAACAACCCTCTACGATGTTCCAGTGCCAAGCTATCTCTGGATACAAAAAAAGAAAAAAAAAAAGAAAAAAATATCCCGTTTAGGCAGAATGTTGTAGTAGCTGCCACTTTTCTTGATTTTCAAGCCAATATATTTCCCTTGCTCTTCAAGCCAAGGGACAGAAATTTTACTATGCAGGGGTTTCGGACAAGGCGGTTCTAATGGTGTACTTTTTGTTTTGATCTGACTCTTTTTTTAAGAACTATGGGTTTTTATATTTCTTAACATTGGGCGTGATCGTCTCTTACTAGGTTGCTAGCTACCGCTGCAACCCGGAAAGGCGCTGCAACCCGGATCCAGCTGCAATCTGGATAGCTTTCAGCTACACCTTGAACCACCATATATCAGTTACTATGGGCAAGAGATCGTTCTTTACTGTAATGTTTAGCCTGCTCAATTCTTGCTTCTCTGTAATGTTCATCATTACCATACCGTTCCTTGATCTTTTGTTTGGCTGTCTCAATTTTTGCATTTCTATAATCTTCATCATTGTGATAACACATCTTGCTGTTTTCTTTTGCTCTCTCAATTATTACTTCTCGATACGCCTGGTCGGTTGAATACCTTTGTTTTGCTCTCTCAATTATTACTTCTCGATACACCTGGTCGGTTGAATACCTTTGCTTTTTTCTTTTCAAGTTACTATCTCTGTTGTTTGTGTAGTACTCTTTCTTCAACTTGCGTATAGCCTGCTTTGATCTAACCATTATTCTAATCAAGAATGAAAGAATTTTCAGTTTTGACTTTCTTTATATACTAATTATGACATCACTCTATTCACGTCATAGCTCTAATATAAAACTATGATGACGTTCATTATTTATCTAGTAGGGTTTCAGACAAGGTATTTCTAATGATGTACTTTTGTTTTGATCTGACTCTATTTTTAGGAGTTTTGGGTTTTTATATTTCTTAGCATTGGACTGATCGTCTATTACTAGGTTGCTAGCTACTGCTGCAACCCAAATTCACATATATATTTATTTATGAGAGGCAGCCTGGCCGAGTGGTCCAAGGCACTGGTGTTAGCCACCAGTCTCTTCAGAGGCGTGGGTTCAATTCTTACCGCTGGTATACGATTATGTTTGAAAGACTGCAGTGTGAAAAGACATCAAAATGCAGTTTTTGGTGGAAAAATTTATTCTCTTTTAGAAATAATTTATTTTAGTTACTATAGATTTTTAACCCAATTAATTTCCTTTAAAATTAGCTACTGAACAACCCTCTACAATGTTCCAGTGCCCAGATATCTCTGGATACAAAAAAAGAAAAAAAAAAGAAAAAAAGAAAAAAAATATCCCGTTTAGGCAGAATGTTGTAGTAGCTGCCAGTTTTCTTGATTTTTAAGCCAATATATTTCTCTTGCTGTTCAAGCCAAGGGACAGAAATTTTACTATGCAGGGGTTTCGGACAAGGCGGTTCTAATGGTGTACTTTTTGTTTTGATCTGACTCTTTTTTTAAGAACTATGGGTTTTTATATTTCTTAACATTGAACGTGATCGTCTCTTACTAGGTTGCTAGCTACCGCTGCAACCCGGATATCCAGTTGCAATCTGGATAGCTTTCAGCTACACCTTGAACCACCATATATCAGTTACTATGGGCAAGAGATCGTTCTTTACTGTAATGCGGTTATAAAACAAGTGACAATCAGAATCCATATATATAGAATCCAGAATCCAATATATATAGAAGCCTGCCACATGCCGAGTGCTGGGTTCCAGCAGCGAAGCCGCCAGGCTCTCGGTACTATAAATAATGTAAACTCCACAGCTAACTCAGTCCAATATATGCAATGGTGTGCTTTTCTAATGATCGTCCTTTAATCTAAACTATGGACTAAAGTTCGTTCTTTAATGTAATTTTAAATAGTAAGAGACGAAACTTAAACAATCAAGTAGCAAACTAAGTCTAACGTATGGAATGGTTTGTTATTTAAGGGATCGTCTTTTGATGTAATTTTATTCCTTATAGCACTTCAGTTATAACGGACTACAGTTCGTTCTTAAATGTAGAAACAATCAAGTAGCTAACTAATTCCAATGTATGCAATTGTTTGTTATTCCAATGATCGTCTTTTAATGTAACTATACTATAATTAAGTGGCGTATAAAATTTAGTATAGGCAAGAGGTCGTTCTTTATTGTAAACTCGTTACCACGAGCTATTTGATAAATGACACCATTTATGATTGATCATTTATGTAATGATTATAATAACTTTATATTCATTCTTTATTATAATACTATGGGTTACAGTTCGTTCCTTATTATAATATATTACAAACAGGAAAAAGCCTACGGCTTTTTCTTCTTTGAAATAGTAAGAGACGAACGTCAAACGATCAAGTAGCTAACTAAGTCCAATGTATGCAATAAGTTTTTATTCCAATGATCGTCTTTTAATGTAGAATTAATTTTGTTAATTACAAAAGGTTTCTATATACAGCAGTTTCTTTTAAAATGAGCCATTACACAGCTCTTTATTATGACCACGAACCGTTTGATTTCATACTTAAGTTACTATGGGTTACAGTTCGTTCCTTATTGTATTTTAGGAGCTATGGGTTTTTATATTTTTTAACATTGGACGTGATCGTCTCTTACTAGGTCGCTAGCTACCGCTGCAACCTGGAAATATTTGATGAAACTTACATATTCTGCATTTACGACGAACCCTATTGATCCTTTTATGTACTTGTAGCTACCCCTGGCGCCACTGTATATCAGTTAGTATTGGCGAGAGATCGTTCTTTACTGTAACTACCCCTAGAGCCACCATATATCAGTTACTATGGGCGAGAGATCGTTCTTTACTGTATTTTGATCTGACTCTATTTTTAGGAGTTTTGGGTTTTTATATTTCTTAGCATTGGACTGATCGTCTATTACTAGGTTGCTAGCTACTGCTGCAACCCAAATTCACATATATATTTATTTATGAGAGGCAGCCTGGCCGAGTGGTCCAAGGCACTGGTGTTAGCCACCAGTCTCTTCAGAGGCGTGGGTTCAATTCTTACCGCTGGTATACGATTATGTTTGAAAGACTGCAGTGTGAAAAGACATCAAAATGCAGTTTTTGGTGGAAAAATTTATTCTCTTTTAGAAATAATTTATTTTAGTTACTATAGATTTTTAACCCAATTAATTTCCTTTAAAATGAGCTATTGAACAACCCTCTACGATGTTCCAGTGCCCAGCTATCTCTGGATACAAAAAAAGAAAAAAAAAAGAAAAAAAGAAAAAAATATCCCGTTTAGGCAGAATGTTGTAGTAGCTGCCACTTTTCTTGATTTTCAAGACAATATATTTCCCTTGCTGTTCAAGCCAAGGGACAGAAATTTTACTATGCAGGTGTTTCGGACAAGGCGGTTATAATGGTGTACTTTTTGTTTTGATCTGACTCTTTTTTTAAGAACTATGGGTTTTTATATTTCTTACCATTGGACGTGATCGTCTCTTATTAAGTGGCAATGGCATTTAGTATAGGCAAGAGGTCGTTCTTTATTGTAATGGTGGAAAACTTTATTCTCTTTTAGAAATAATTTATTTTAGTTACTATAGATTTTTAACCCAATTAATTTCCTTTAAAATGAGCTATTGAACAACCCTCTACGATGTTCCAGTGCCAAGCTATCTCTGGATACAAAAAAAGAAAAAAAAAAGAAAAAAAGAGAAAAATATCCCGTTTAGGCAGAATGTTGTAGTAGCTGCCACTTTTCTTGATTTTCAAGCCAATATATTTCCCTTGCTGTTCAAGCCAAGGGACAGAAATTTTACTATGCAGGGGTTTCGGACAAGGCGGTTCTAATGGTGTACTTTTTGTTTTGATCTGACTCTTTTTTTAAGAACTATGGGTTTTTATATTTCTTAACATTGGACGTGATCGTCTCTTACTAGGTTGCTAGCTACCGCTGCAACCCGGATACGGTATCGAGCCTTTATGTAATTTCAAGCCTATGTATTTTTTTTTGTTATTCAAGCCAAAGGACGGTAAGTTTTCTATATAGAAGTTTTGGACAAGGCGGTTCTAATAGTGAACTTCTTGTTTTGATCTGAATCTTGTTTTAGGAGTTATGGGTTTTTATACTTCTTAACATTGGACGTGATCGTCTCTTACTAGGTTGCTAAATATCGCTGCTACCCGGATCTCCTAATTATCGTATTTTAATATAATAACTTCGGTTACTTTCGTTCTTTAATGTAATCTTTTAGAAATAATTTATTTTAGTTACAAAAGGTTTTTAACCCAATTAATTTCCTTTAAAATGAGCTATTGAACAACCCTCTACGATGTTCCAGTGCCAAGCTATCTCTGGAAACAAAGAAAAGAGAAAAAATATCCCGTTTAGGCAGAATGTTGTAGTAGTTGCCACTTTTCTTGATTTTCAAGCCAATATATTTCCCTTGCTGTTCAAGTCAAGGGACAGAAATTTTACTATACAGGGGTTTCGGACCAGGTGGTTCTAATGGTGTACTTTTTGTTTTGATCTGACTCCTTTTTTAGGAGTTAGGGGTTTTTATATTTCTTAACATTGGACGTGATCGTCTCTTACTAGGTTGCTAGCTAACGCTGCAACCCGGATCTTTGAAAGAGACGAACGTCAAACAATCAAGTAGCTAATTAGGTCCAATGTATGCAATGGTTTGTTATTCCAATGATCGTCTTTTAATGTTTTCAAAGCGTGTTTTCAAAGCGCGTTTTTTCAATTTTTAGTTACTATGGGCTCTGGTTCGCCTTTCACTAGGTTTTGCCATCTATAGCAATTATGATTTTCCAAAACATATTTAAAACTTTTAGTTACTATATGCTTCGGTTTGTCTTTCACTTGATTGCAGCTATAGCTACAACTATCATTTAGAGCTCGTTCTTTACTATATAAAAATACTAAAATTTTCAGTTAGTAAAGCCTGAAGTTCATCCTTTATTATAAAATAAATTACAAACAGGAAAAAGCCTACGGCTTTTTCTTCTTTGGAATAGTAAGAGACGATCCTCAAATAATCAGGCAGCTAATTATGTTTATAATTTGTTCTTTAACATAAACTTCATTAATCGGATATTTTAATATATCCTATATGGTCTAGAGGTTGGGATAGCTGTCACCCAGCAGGCTTGAGTTCAATTTCCGTACGGGAAATTTTTACTTATGATGATTTCTTAAGGAACATAATTAAAATTTCTTAATGTAATAAAAATAATTTGTTTTAATTACAAAAGGTTTTTAACCCAATTAATTTCCTTTAAAATGAGCCATTGAACAACTCTCTACGATGTTCCAGTGCCATGCTATCTGTTGAATTACTAACCTATACTATAATTAAGTGGCGTATAAAATTTAGTATAGGCAAGAGGTCGTTCTTTATTATAATTTCAGTGATTTACTAACATACTCTTTATTATAACTATATAATTTAGTATAGGCAAGAGGTCGTTCTTTATTATATTAACTCTATAATCTTCGAACATTTGAACCTTTTATAATCTATAATGATGTATAATATAAATACTGTAATCTTAACTATAGTGAAGTTGCGTATGCAAGTTAGTATAGGGAAGAGTTCGATCTTTATTATAATTCTTTGAAATAGTAAGAGACGAGCCTCAAGCAATCAAGTAGCTAACTAAGTCCAATGTATGCAGTGGTATGTTATTCCAATGATCGTCTTTTAATGTGAACAGCCATGATACTGATGGGAATTACATAATCCCTATTTATGTTTCAGTTAACATGGGCTAGGTGTCGTTCTTTATTGTAAAATTTTTCTTACAGGAGACAAAAAGCAAAACTAATTTTAGAATTTTCATGTATTTTTGTTGTTTAAATTAAAAAATTACTATTATTGATTAGGCATCATAAATATTTTTGCAGTTTACATAATAATTTTAGCGATTAAGCCAAAAAAGAAAATTTTGGTTCCAGGAGTTTCGGTTACTATTGAGACAAGTAGCTATTATTACTATAGAGTTCATTACCATGAACTGTTTTATTGCTTCAAAATTCAAATATCTTTGAAAAGACTGCAGTATGAAAATACATCAAAAAGGCAATTTTTTTGACAAAATTGATTCTACTTTAAAAAGTATTTTATTTTTAATTACAAAAGTGACTAGATGTTGCAATTACCTTTAAAATGAGCTATTATACAACTCTCTATGATTTTCCAGTGCCCAGCTAGCTGAGTAGAAAAAAAAAGCGGAAAGAAAAAAATATCCCGTTTGTGGAGAATAACGTGGTAAAAGTCTATTTTCTTGATTTTCAAGCCAATATATTTTCTTTGTTATTCAAGCCAAAGGGCGGTAAGTTTCCTTTATAGAGGATTCGGACAAGGCGGTTCTAATGGTGTACTTTTTGTTTTGATCTGACTCTTTTTTTAGGATTGGGGGGGTTTTATATTTCTTAACATTGGAGGTGATCGTCTCTTACTAGGTTGCTAGCTACCGCTGCAACCCGGACAAGTAGCTAACTAAGTCCAATGTATGCAATGGTTTGTTATTGTAATGATCTTCTTTTAATGTAATTTCGTAAGAAAAATGATACTATTTAAAAATAATTTGTTTTATAACTACAAAAAGTTTTTAACCCCATTAATTTGCTTTAAAATGAACCATTAAACAACTCTCTACGATGTTCCAGTGCCAAGCTATCTGTGGAATTACTAATTAATACTCTGAAATTATTGCTAGAATTACGTGGCGTATAAAATTTAGTATAGGCAAGAGGTCGTTCTTTATTATAATTAGTATAGACAAGAGGTCGTTCCTTATTATATTTAAAATAAGCATTACACAACTCTTTATTATGACCACGAACTGTTTGATTTAACACTTAAGTTACTATGGGTTCAGTTCGTTCCTTATTGTAAACTGCAGTATGAAAAGACATCAAAAATGCAGTTTTTAGAGGAAAAATTCATTCTGTTTTAAAAATAGTTTGTTTTAGTTACATAAGGTTTTTAACCCCATTAATTTTCTGTTAAAATGAGCCATTGAACAACTCTATGCGATGTTCCAGTGCCAAGCTATCTGTGGAAAAGAAGAAAAAAAGATGCCGTTTAGGCAGTTTGCTGTAGTAGCTGCCACTTTTCTTGAATTCAAGCAAATATATATCCCTTGCTGTTAAAGCCAAGGGAAAGAAAGTTTCTTATACAGGGGTTTCGGGCAAAGCAGTTTTAATGGTTTACTTTTTTTTCATCTGACTTTTTTTAGGAGTTATGGGTTTTATATTTCTTATCATTGGAAGTGATCGTCTCTTACTATGTTGCTAGTTACCGCTGCAACCCGGACTATCAATAAAACATTGATACCGACAATACTTACAGAATTCCAATTTACAGTATCGATCCCTTATGTATGATCTCCTAATGATCGTCTTTTAATATAACTTCAGTTACTATGGATTAAAGTTCGTTCTTTAATGTAAAACTTTACTAACCTATACTATAGTTAAGTGGTCTATAAAATTTAGAATAGGCAAGAGGTCGTTATTTATTATAAATTTAAAATAGATCTTTTACATAAACTTCATTAATCAAGCATTTGACATATTCTATATGGTCTAGTGGTTGGGATAGCTGGCTCTCACCCAGTTGGCCTGAGTTTGATTACCGTTATGGGAATTTTTACCTATGATGGTTTCTTTAGGAAAATTCATCATCAATATTATCATTCCTTATAATACTTCAGTTATTGTGGACTAAAGATCGTTTTTTAATGTAAACATAATCCCTATTTATGTTTCAGTTAACATTGGCTAGGTGTCGTTCTTTATTGTAAACAAAAAAGAAAAATAATAATGGAAAATTATAAGAAATTATAATTATTACAAAAAATTATAATTATTATAATGATTTTTTAAGGAACATAATTAAAATTTCTTAATGTAATAAATATAATTTTTTTTAATTACAAAAGGTCTTTAATCCCATTAATTTCCTTTAAAATGAGCCATTGAACAACTCTTTACGATGTTCCAGTGCCAAGCAATCTGTTGAATTACTAACCTATACTATAATTAAGTGGCGCATAAAATTTAGTATAGGCAAGAGGTCGTTCTTAATTCTAAAAACAGGAAAAAGCCTTTGGCTTTTTCTTAATTGGAATAGTAAGAGACGTTCTGGCTACAACCTACGATTATGACATCATTGATCAATCTTTAACCTGAAATTTTAATCTTAGTTTAGTTACTATGGGCTGGAAGTTCTTTCTTTACTGTAACATCAATATTCGTTCTTTATTATACTAATTAAGTCCAATGTATGCAATGGTTTGTTATTTCAATGATCGTTCTTTAATGTAACAGCAACCCGTATCAATTAACATGGGTTAAGGATCGTTCTTTACTATAACTTGTATTTCTGAATGTAATTTTTCCCTTTGTCCTTATGCGTTCTTCGGTACAACCTTGCAGGTATTTTTCTAGTCTAAATTAAAAGATTAAAACTATTGTTCAGACACCATAAATATTTTTGCAGTTTATAACTTTAGCGATTCTGACTTAAAAACGAAAATAAAATAAAAATTAATTTTTTCAATTTTTACGTCACGTCGCTAATTAAGTCATATATGGTTATTAGTACACAATAGGTTTTAGATATTACGTCATGTCACTTATTACGTCATATATGGTTATTAGCAGATAATCGGTAAAATATTCGTTCTTTATTATAATGAAAAACTCTCTACGATGTTCCAGTGCCAAGCTATCTGTGGAAAAGAAGAAAGAAAAAAATATTCCGTTTAGGCAGAATGTTGTAGTAGCTGCCATTTTTCTTGATTTTCAAGCCAATATATTTGCCTTGCTGTTCAAGCCAAGGGACAGAAAGTTTTCTATACAGGTGTTTTGAACAAGGCGGTTCTAATGGTGTACTTTTTGTTTTGATCTGACTCCTTTTTTTAGGAACTATGGGTTTTTATATTTCTTAACATTGGACGTGATCGTCTCTTACTAGGTTGCTAGCTACCGCTGCAACCCGGATTAATTGGAATAGTAAGAGACAACCTGCCTACAAACTATAATTATGGCATCATTGATCAATCTTTAACATGAAATGTTCTTTACTGTAATGGTTTGTTCTTTACTAGGTTTCAGCCATCTCTACGGCCATGATACTGATGGAAATTTTGTAATCCCTATTTATGTTTCAGTTAACATGGGATAGGTGTCGTTCTTTATTGTAATGTTTGATTTAATACTTCAATTACTATGAGTTACAGTTCGTTCCTTATTGTAAACTACCGCTGCAACCTTTACAATTCGTTCCTTATTGTAACTTACTAGGTTGTAGCTACCGCTGCAACCTGGATTAGGAGTTATGGGTTTTTATACTTCTTAAAATTGGACATGATCTTCTCTTACTAGGTTGCTAGCTACCGCTGCAACCCGGATCTTTATTATGACCACGAACTGTTTGATTCAATACTTCAGTTAATATGGGTTACAGTTCGTTCCTATTGTATGCCATTCTATCTGTGGGAAAAAAAGATGCCGTTTAGGCAGAATGCTTTTAGTATAGGCAAGAGGTCGTTCTTTATTATAAACAGTTTACAGATGTAATGGGAAATCTTATACATCACTGTGAATATATGGAGGCATAATTGTACTTTACTTAGTTTCAGCTTAAATTCAATGATCGAGCCTTTATGTACTACATCCAACGACTATGACGTCATTGATCAATATTGTATATACAAAATTAAGTTTTTCGTGAAAAATAATTAATAAAAAAAATTAAGTGCAAAAGGTGCTAGATCTAGAGATTTCCTTTAAAATGAGCCATTGAACAACTCTCTACGATGTTCCAGTGCCAAGCTATCTCTGGAAACAAAAGAAAGAAAAAAATATCCCGTTTGTGCAGAATAACGTGGTTAAAGTCAATTTTCTTGATTTTCAAGCCAATATATTTTCTTTGTTATTCAAGCCAAAGGGTGGTAAGTTTCCTTTATAGGGGTTTCGGACAAGGCGGTTCTAATGGGGTACTTTTGGTTTTGATCTGACTATTTTTCTAGGAGTTAGGGGTTTTTATATTTCTTAACATTGGACGTGATCGTCTCTTACTAGGTTGCTAGCTACCGCTGCAACCCGGATGGCCTATAAAACTTAGTATAGGCTAAAGGTCGTTCTTTATTATAATCGTCTCTTACTAGATTGCTAGCGACTGCTGCAACCCGGATTCACATATATATTATTTATGAGAGGCAACCTGGCCGAGTGGTCCAAGGCACTGGTGTTAACCACCAGTCTCTTCGGAGGCGTGGGTTCAAATCTTACCGCTGGTATACGATTATGTTTGAAAGACTGCAGTGTGAAAAGACATCGAAAATGCAGTTTTTGGTGGAAAAATTTATTCTCTTTTAGAAATAATTTATTTTAGTTACAAAAGGTTTTTAACCCAATTAATTTCCTTTAAAATGAGCTATTGAACAACCCTCTACGATGTTCCAGTGCCAAGCTATCTCTGGAAACAAAGAAAAAAAAAAGAAAAAAATATCCCGTTTAGGAAGAATGTTGTAGTAGCTGCCACTTTTCTTGATTTTCAAGCCAATATATTTCCCTTTCTGTTCAAGCCAAGGGACAGAAAGTTTCCTATACAGGGGTTTCGGACAAGGCGGTTCTAATTGTGTACTTTTTGTTTTGATCTGACTACTTTTTTAGGAACTATGTGTTTTTATATTTCTTAACATTGGACGTGATCGTCTCTTACTAGGTTGCTAGCTACCGCTGCAACCCGGATTATAACCACGAACCGTTTGATTTAATAATTAAGTTACTATGGGTTCAGTTCGTTTCTTATTGTAACTCTAAAAAAATCAGGCATCAAACTAAGTCCAATGTATGCAATGGTTTGTTCTTCTAATGATCGTCTTTTACTATGGGCTAAGGTTCGTTCTTTACTGTAAATATTTTTTAGGAGTTATGGGTTTTTATATATCTTAACATTGGACGTGATCGTCTCTTAATAGGTTTCTAGGTACCACTGCAACCCGGATGATGTGAAATTACAAACAGGAAAAAGCTTATGGCTTTTTCTTGATTGGAATAGTAAGAGACGACCTGGCTACAAACTTTGATTATGGCATCATTGATCGATCTTTATCATGAAATGTTCTTTGCTGTAATGGTTTGTTCTTTACTAGGTATCAGCCATCTCTACAGCCATGAAACTGATGGAAATTACATAATCCCTATTTATGTTTCATTTAAAATGGGCTAGGTGTCGTTCTTTATTATAACTAGCTACCGCTGCAACCCGGATGATCTGACTCCTTTTTTAGGAGCTATGGGTTTTTGTATTTCTTAACATTGGACGTGATCGTCTCTTACTAGGTTGCTAGCTACCGCTGCAACTCGGATGCTAGCTACCGCTGCAACCCGGATTTCTTAACATTGAACTGATCGTCTCTTACTAGGTTGCTAGCTACCGCTGCAACCCAGATTCTATGCTATATGATTACAAACAGGAAAAAGCCTACGGTTTTTTCTTCTTTGAAATAGTAAGAGACGAACCTCAAACAATCAAGTAGCTAACTAAGTTCAAAGTCTGCAATGGTTTGTTATTGCAATGATCGTCCCTTAATGTAATTTCAGACAAGGTAGTTCTAATGATGTACTTTTGTTTTGATCTTATTCTATTTTTAGGAGTTTTGGGTTTTTATATTTCTTAGCATTGGACTGATCGTCTCTTACTAGGTTGCTAGCTACTGCTGCAACCCAAATTATGATAGGCAGCCTGGCTGAGTGGTCCAAGGCACTGGTGTTAGCCACCAGTCTCCTCGGAGGAGTGGGTTCAAATCTTACCGCTGGTATATGATTATGTTTGAAAGACTGCAGTGTGAAAAGACATAAAAAATGCAGTTTTTGGTGGAAAAATTTATTCTCTTTTAGAAATAATTTATTTTTAGTTACTATAGATTTTTAACCCAATTAATTTTCTTTAAAATGAGCTATTGAACAACCCTCTACGATGTTCCAGTGCCAAGCTATCTGTGGAAAAGAAAGAAAAAAGAAAAAAAATATCCCGTTTAGGCAGAATGTTGTAGTAGCTGCCACTTTTCTTGATTTTCAAGCCAATATATTTCCCTTGCTGTTCAAGCCAAGGAACAGAAAGTTTCCTATACAGGGGTTTCGGACAAGGCGGTTCTAATGGTGTACTTTTTGTTTTGATCTGACTCCTTTGTTAGGAACTATGGGTTTTTATATTTCTTAACATTGGACGTGATCGTCTCTTACTAGGTTGCTAGCTACCGCTGCAACCTGGAGGTTGCTAGCTACCGCTGCAACCCGGATGATCTGACTCATTTTTTAGGAACTATGGGTTTTTATATTTCTTAACATTGGACGTGATCGTCTCTTACTAGGTTGCTAGCTACCGCTGTAACTCGGATGCTAGCTACCGCTGCAACCTGGATTTCTTAACATTGGACTGATCGTCTCTTACTAGGTTGCTAGCAACCGCTGCAACCCAGATTCTATGCTATATGATTACAAACAGGAAAAAGCCTACGGCTTTTTCTTCTTTGAAATAGTTAGAGACGAACCTCAAACAATCAAGTAGCTAACTAAGTCCAAAGTCTGCAATGGTTTGTTATTGCAATGATCGTCCCTTAATGTAATTACCACGAACTGTTTGATTGCTTCAAAAATCAAATATCTGTGAAAGGATTGCAGATGAAAAGACATCAAAAATACAGTTTTTAGTGGCAAAATTTGTCCTGTTTTAAAAATAATTTGTTTTAGTTACAGAAGGTTTTTAACCCAATTAATTTCCTTTATAATGAGCCATTGAACAACTCTCTACGATCTTCCAGTGTCAAGCTATCTGTGGAAAAGAAGAAAGAAAAAAAGATGCCGTTTGTGGAAAATAACATGGTTAAAGTCAATTTTCATGATTTTCAAGCCAATATATTTTCTTTGTTATTCAAGCCAAAGGACGGTAAGTTTACTAGATAGAAGTTTTGAACAAAGCGGTTCTAATAGTGTACTTCTTGTTTTAATCTTAATCTTTTTTTTAGTAGTTATAGGTTTTTATATTTCTTAACATTGGACGTGATCGTCTCTTACTAGGTTGCTAGCTACCGCTGCAACCTGGATTAGGAGTTATGGGTTTTTATACTTCTTAAAATTGGACATGATCTTCTCTTACTAGGTTGCTAGCTACAGCTGAAACCCGGATCTTTATTATGACCACGAACTGTTTGATTTAATACTTCAATTACTATGAGTTACAGTTCGTTCCTTATTGTAAACAACCGCTGCAACCTTTACAATTCGTTCCTTATTGTAACTTACTAGGTTGTAGCTACCGCTGCAACCTGGATTAGGAGTTATGGGTTTTTATACTTCTTAAAATTGGACATGATCTTCTCTTACTAGGTTGCTAGCTACCGCTGCAACCCGGATCTTTATTATGACCACGACCTGTTTGATTTAATACTTCAGTTAATATGGGTTACAGTTCGTTCCTATTGTATGCCATTCTATCTGTGGGAAAAAAAGATGCCGTTTAGGCAGAATGCTTTTAGTATAGGCAAGAGGTCGTTCTTTATTATAAACAGTTTACAGATGTAATGGGAAATCTTATACATCACTGTGAATATATGGAGGCATAATTGTCCTTTACTTAGTTTCAGCTTAAATTCGATGATCGAGCCTTTATGTACTACATCCAACGACTATGACGTCATTGATCAATATTGTATATACAAAATTAAGTTTTTCGTGAAAAATAATTAATAAAAAAAATTAAGTGCAAAAGGCGCTAGATCTAGAGATTTCCTTTAAAATGAGCCATTGAACAACTCTCTACGATGTTCCAGTGCCAAGCTATCTCTGGAAACAAAAGAAAGAAAAAAATATCCCGTTTGTGCAGAATAACGTGGTTAAAGTCAATTTTCTTGATTTTCAAGCCAATATATTTTCTTTGTTATTCAAGCCAAAGGGTGGTAAGTTTCCTTTATAGGGGTTTCGGACAAGGCGGTTCTAATGGTGTACTTTTTGTTTTGATCTGACTATTTTTCTAGGAGTTAGGGGTTTTTATATTTCTTAACATTGGACGTGATCGTCTCTTACTAGGTTGCTAGCTACCGCTGCAACCCGGATGGCCTATGAAACTTAGTATAGGCTAAAGGTCGTTCTTTATTATAATCGTTTCTTACTAGATTGCTAGCTACTGCTGCAACCCGGATTCACATATATATTATTTATGAGAGGCAACCTGGCCGAGTGGTCCAAGGCACTGGTGTTAACCACCAGTCTCTTCGGAGGCGTGGGTTCAAATCTTACCGCTGGTATACGATTATGTTTGAAAGACTGCAGTGTGAAAAGACATCAAAAATGCATTTTTTGGTGGAAAAATTAATTCTCTTTTAGAAATAATTTATTTTAGTTACAAAGGGTTTTTAACCCAATTAATTTCATTTTAAATGAGCTATTGAACAACCCTCTACGATGTTCCAGTGCCAAGCTATCTCTGGAAACAAAGAAAAAAAAAAGAAAAAAATATCCCGTTTAGGAAGAATGTTGTAGAAGCTGCCACTTTTCTTGATTTTCAAGCCAATATATTTCCCTTTCTGTTCAAGCCAAGGGACAGAAAGTTTCCTATACAGGGGTTTCAGACAAGGCGGTTCTAATGGTGTACTTTTTGTTTTGATCTGACTCCTTTTTTAGGAGCTATGGGTTTTAATATTTCTTAACATTGGACGTGATCGTCTCTTACTAGGTAGCTAGCTACCGCTGCAACCCGGATAATTAAGTGGCGTATAAAATTTAGCATAGGGAAGAAGTCGTTCTTTATTATATTCTTGTTTTGATCTGAATCTTTTTACAGGAGTTATGGGTTACTTTAGTGTTTACTATGGGGCGTGATCGTCTCTTACTAGGTTGCTAGCTACCGCTGTAACCCGGAAAACTTCAAAAACGCATAAAAAACTTGTTCATATTCATTGTTGTACATTTTGTTTATATTCAATATTTTTATATTCATTTTATATTCCTTATTATGGGTTGGACAAACATTTCGGGGGAGGGAGGTTCAAACCCACTAAACCCTTTGGATAAATCCTTGAATGTTATTAATTTCCTTTAAAATGAGCCATTGGACAACTCTCTACGATTTTTCTGTGCAAGCTATCTATGGAATATAAAGTTTAAATACAACCTTACCACGAACTGTTTGATTGCTTCAAAAATCAAATATCTTTGAAAAGATAGAAGTATGAAAAGACATCAAAAATACAGTTTTTAGTGGCAAAATTTGTCCTGTTTTAAAAATAATTTGTTTTAGTTACAGAAGGTTTTTAACCCAATTAATTTCCTTTATAATGAGCCATTGAACAACTCTCTACGATCTTCCAGTGTCAAGCTATCTGTGGAAAAGAAGAAAGAAAAAAAGATGCCGTTTGTGGAAAATAACATGGTTAAAGTCAATTTTCATGATTTTCAAGCCAATATATTTTCTTTGTTATTCAAGCCAAAGGACGGTAAGTTTACTAGATAGAAGTTTTGAACAAAGCGGTTCTAATAGTGTACTTCTTGTTTTAATCTTAATCTTTTTTTTAGTAGTTATAGGTTTTTATATTTCTTAACATTGGACGTGATCGTCTCTTACTAGGTTGCTAGCTACCGCTGCAACCTGGATTAGGAGTTATGGGTTTTTATACTTCTTAAAATTGGACATGATCTTCTCTTACTAGGTTGCTAGCTACTGCTGAAACCCGGATCTTTATTATGACCACGAACTGTTTGATTTAATACTTCAATTACTATGAGTTACAGTTCGTTCCTTATTGTAAACTACCGCTGCAACCTTTACAATTCGTTCCTTATTGTAACTTACTAGGTTGTAGCTACCGCTGCAACCTGGATTAGGAGTTATGGGTTTTTATACTTCTTAAAATTGGACATGATCTTCTCTTACTAGGTTGCTAGCTACCGCTGCAACCCGGATCTTTATTATGACCACGAACTGTTTGATTCAATACTTCAGTTAATATGGGTTACAGTTCGTTCCTATTGTATGCCATTCTATCTGTGGGAAAAAAAGATGCCGTTTAGGCAGAATGCTTTTAGTATAGGCAAGAGGTCGTTCTTTATTATAAACAGTTTACAGATGTAATGGGAAATCTTATACATCACTGTGAATATATGGAGGCATAATTGTCCTTTACTTAGTTTCAGCTTAAATTCGATGATCGAGCCTTTATGTACTACATCCAACGACTATGACGTCATTGATCAATATTGTATATACAAAATTAAGTTTTTCGTGAAAAATAATTAATAAAAAAAATTAAGTGCAAAAGGCGCTAGATCTAGAGATTTCCTTTAAAATGAGCCATTGAACAACTCTCTACGATGTTCCAGTGCCAAGCTATCTCTGGAAACAAAAGAAAGAAAAAAATATCCCGTTTGTGCAGAATAACGTGGTTAAAGTCAATTTTCTTGATTTTCAAGCCAATATATTTTCTTTGTTATTCAAGCCAAAGGGTGGTAAGTTTCCTTTATAGGGGTTTCGGATAAGGCGGTTCTAATGGTGTACTTTTTGTTTTGATCTGACTATTTTTCTAGGAGTTAGGGGTTTTTATATTTCTTAACATTGGACGTGATCGTCTCTTACTAGGTTGCTAGCGACCGCTGCAACCCGGATGGCCTATGAAACTTAGTATAGGCTAAAGGTCGTTCTTTATTATAATCGTTTCTTACTAGATTGCTAGCTACTGCTGCAACCCGGATTCACATATATATTATTTATGAGAGGCAACCTGGCCGAGTGGTCCAAGGCACTGGTGTTAACCACCAGTCTCTTCGGAGGCGTGGGTTCAAATCTTACCGCTGGTATACGATTATGTTTGAAAGACTGCAGTGTGAAAAGACATCGAAAATGCAGTTTTTGGTGGAAAAATTTATTCTCTTTTAGAAATAATTTATTTTAGTTACAAAAGATTTTTAACCCAATTAATTTCCTTTAAAATGAGCTATTGAACAACCCTCTACGATGTTCCAGTGCCAAGCTATCTCTGGAAACAAATAAAAAAAAAAAGAAAAAAATATCCCGTTTAGGAAGAATGTTGTAGTAGCTGCCACTTTTCTTGATTTTCAAGCCAATATATTTCCCTTTCTGTTCAAGCCAAGGGACAGAAAGTTTCCTATACAGGGGTTTCGGACAAGGCGGTTCTAATGGTGTACTTTTTGTTTTGATCTGACTCCTTTTTTAGGAACTATGGGTTTTTATATTTCTTAACATTGGACGTGATCGTCTCTTACTAGGTTGCTAGCTACCGCTGCAACCCGGACAATGCATTGTGGGGTATACATCCCTAATGTTAGCTACCTTATCAAGGCTCTCACCAAATAATTTTATTATTGTATTTTCATCCACAGAAACTCTAATATTGCTATCACCGTAGATGAAGTCTTGACTATTATTACGACAGAGTCTACTTGACACTTCTTCTATATAATGACTTAGTTCCTTGTACGAGCCCTCGACTTTTAGTAGATTAATATGTTGTATAATCTTAGATTTTGATACTGCCTTGAGATTTTGATACGCTATTAATGAAACAGGTAATTAAACTAATTTTTTAATTTTCAGGTATTTTTCTAGTCTAAATTAAAGGATTAAAGTATTGTTCAGACACCATAAATATTTTTGCAGTTTATAACTTTAGCGATTCTGAACTAAAAACGAAAATAAAATAAAAATAAATTTTTTTCAATTTTTACGTCACGTCGCTAATTAAGTCATATATGGTTATTAGTATACAATAGGTTTTAGATATTCTGTCATGTCACTTATTACGTCATATATGGTTATTGGTAGATAATCGGTAAAATATTCGTTCTTTATTATAATCTTTTCAAAATTAAATTAGTTACTATCGCCTAGAGTTAGTTCTTTACCACATCGTAATAATTTGTTTAATAATAATAATTAATTTTGTTAATTACAAAAGGTTTCTATATACAGCAATTTCCTTTAAAATGAGCCATTACACAGCTCTTTACTATGATTGTAACTATCTGTTGAATTACTAACCTATACTATAGTTAAGTGGCGTATAAAATTTAGTATAGGCAAGAGGTCGTTCTTTATTATAAATTTTATTTCAAATTCGTTTCTTGAAATAAGATGAGGCATTTATTCACTCTGATACTTATATTTTGTCAATTTTCTGTTGTTTTTTTTTTTAAGTTGGGGGGTTTTATATTTCTTAACATTGGAGGTGATCGTCTCTTACTAGGTTGCTAGCTACCGCTGCAACCCAGATAATAAAATTACTAACCTATACTATAATTAAGTGGCGTATAAAATTTAGTATAGGGGAGAGGTCGTTCTTTATTATTACTTAATGTAAATAATCGTTTTTTAACTATAAATACAAACAGGAAAAAGCCTACGGCTTTTTTCTTCTTTTAAATAGTAAGAGACGAAACTCAAACAATCAAGTAGCTAACTAAGTCCAATGTATGGAATGGTTTGTTATTTCAGTGATCGTCTTTTAATGTAAAAATATAAATCCTGTAATCTTAACTATAGTGAAGTTGCGTATGCAAGTTAGTATAGGGAAGAGTTCGATCTTTATTATACGTACACAAGAGTCCATTCTGTATTATAACTTGATTTTCAAGCCAATAAATTTTCTTTGTTTTCAAGCCAAAGGGCGGTAAGTTTTCTTTGTAGGGATTTCGGACAAGGCAGTTCTAATGGTGTACATTTTGTTTTGATCTGACTCCTTTTTTAGGAGTTATGGGTTTTTATATCTCTTACTAGGTCGCTAGCTACGGCTGCAACCCGGATCAGTCCTTTATGTAAACCTTACTAACCTATACTATAGTTCAGTGGTCTATAAATTTAGTGTAGGCAAGAGGTCGTTCTTTATTATACCATCACTGAAAAAAGGGGGAAACAACCCCTAAAAGTCATATAACCTTAATAAAAACAGTGGCTTATTTAGTATAGGAAAGAGTTCGTTCTTTATTATAAATATAGCTCGTTGTTTAATGCAATACTTGTCGAAAGATGAACGTGTATAAATATTGCATTCACTTATTAGGTCACATATGGTTATCTTTTAATGTATTATTACAAACTATTCTTTGGAATAGTAAGAGACGAACCTTAAAGAATCAGGCAGCTAACTAAGTCCAATATAAGCAATTGTTTGTTCTTCTAATGATCATCTTTGAATTTGGCGTTTCTTACTAGGTTGTTAGCTATCACTTAAACCCGGATTATGTAATAGGTTGCTAGCTACCGCTGCAACCTAGATATTCTTATTTCTGCTACTATGGACTAAGGTTCGTTCTTTCATGTAAAACTAGCAAAACATTTTTTAAGCCTGATGAAGATTTAACTAATGTGTCAAAAGTAAGGTTGCAAGTCGACGATTTTGTTTTGGCCTTATTATAATTGGTATGGTGAAATAATAATACGCATATGGCTCTTAAATCATACTTCTTTATGGTTCAATATGGTCTAGTGGCTAGGATAGTTAACTTTCACTTAACAGGCTCGGGTTCGATTCCCGGTGTGGGAAAATTTTTAACTCTATAATCTTCGAACATTTGAACCTTTTATAATTTATGATGATGCATAATATAAATACTGTAATCTTAACTATAGTGAAGTTGCGTATGCAAGTTAGTATAGGGAAGAGTTCGATCTTTATTATAATTTTTTTTTAATTTCAAAGAAAAGTATGTTTTGCATTATCATCTGCGGAATACTTCTTTTACTATGTAGTACATTTCGTTCCTTAATATAAACTCGATACGCCTGGTCGGTTGAATACCTTTGCTTTTTTCTTTTCAAGTTACTATCTCTGTTGTTTGTGTAGTACTATTTTTTCAACTTGCGTATAGCTTGCTTGATCGAAACCATTATGTAATTATGAATGAGAACATTTACAGCTCTGATGCTTCTTATATAGTAATTATGACGTCACGGCGTAGTGATTTTATTGACGTCATAGCGCAATGATATTATTTCATGACGTCTTCAGAAACAACAATATATTTTCGTGTTTTTCTATTCACGTCATAGCTCTAATATAAAACTATGACGACATTCAATATTTATCTAGTAGGGTTTCAGACAAGGTAATTCTAATGATGTACTTTTGTTTTGATTTGACTCTATTTTTAGGAGTTTTGTTATATTTCTTAGCATTGGACTGATCGTCTCTTACTAGATTTCAAGCCACTAAGGTGGTCTAAGTTTCCTCAACAGATTATTGGTAATGATAATAACAAACAGAAAAAGCCTACGGCTTTTTCTTCTTTGAAATAGTAAGAGACGAACCTCAAACAATCAAGTAGCTAACAAATTCCAATGTATGCTATGGTTTGCTATTCCAATGATCGTCTTTTAATGTAACTAGCTACCGCTGCAACCTGGATACCACTGCAACCTGGATTAGGTTTCTGCTATATCTGATTAAACTTGTATATCCTTTATGGAATCCATTTAATGTAAATTAGAGTTCCTTTTTCTATTATAATACGGTGCAACCCGGATCTTCAGTTACTACGGACTAGAGATCGGTCTTTACTGTGAAAACATTCTAAATATTTTTGCAGTTTACAGAGTTTTGCAATTTTTTCTCATACCTTTTGCAATGTCATAATATAAATACTGTAATCTTAACTATAGTGAAGTTGCCTATACAAGTTAGTATAGGGAAGAGTTCGATCTTTATTATAAATCCTTTAAAATGAGCCATTACACAGCTCTTTACTATGACAACGAACCGTTTGATTTAATACTTAAGTTACTATGGGTTAAAGTTCTTTCCTTATTGTAAATATTTCAGTGATTGTCTTTTAATGTAAAAATATAAATACTGTAATCTTAACTATAGTGAAGTTGCGTATGCAAGTTAGTATAGGGAAGAGTTCGATCTTTATTATAACATAATAATTTTAGCGATTAAGCCAAAAAAGAAAATTTTGGTTCCAGGAGTTTCGGTTACTATTGAGACAAGTAGCTATTATTACTATAGAGTTCATTACATGGACTGTTTTATTGCTTCAAAATTCAAATATCTTTGAAAAGACTGCAGTATGAAAATACATCAAAAATGCAATTTTTTTGACAAAATTGATTCTACTTTAAAAAGTATTTTATTTTTAAATACAAAAGTGACTAGATGTTGCAATTTCCTTTAAAATGAGCTATTATACAGCTCTCTATGATTTTCCAGTGCCCAGCTAGCTGAGCAGAAAGAAAAAGCGGAAAGAAAAAAATATCCCGTTTGTGGAGAATAACGTGGTAAAAGTCAATTTTCTTGATTTTCAAGCCAATATATTTTCTTTGTTATTCAAGCCAAAGGGAGGTAAGTTTCCTTTATAGAGGATTCGGACAAGGCGGTTCTAATGGTGTACTTTTTGTTTTGATCTGACTCTTTTTTTAGGAGTTGGGGGGTTTTATATTTCTTGACATTGGAGGTGATCGTCTCTTACTAGGTTGCTAGCTACCGCTGCAACCCGGATGGTAGCAACTTTTTTCTTATGTTTGTTTCGGTAATCTATATCGTTATCATACCGTTCCTTGCTCTTTTGTTTGGCTGTCTCAATTTTCCCTTCTCGATACCCCTGATCCGTAAGATACCTCTGTTTTGCTCTGTCATATTTCATTTTCTTAAATCCTGGATCACAAGACATCTTAGTAGCAATCCTTACGCGTGCTCGAGCTTTATTGCGTTTGGTGGCATTTTTATCTCTTTTAAATAAACTTTTCTTATATTTCAGGATGTTAGCTTTATTTTTTGTGTAGTAAAGTTTTCTATTAGTAGAAATTTGGATTGTTCTATTTTGATATTGTTTTTGGTTATTCTTTCTTTTTTTCCACTCGCGTGAGACCATATTTTTTCAAGATTTAAAATTATTAAGCACACAAAATCCCGTGTCGAGTATCTAAAACCTAGCATAAAACAAAACTAATTTTAAAATTTTCAGGTATTTATCTTGTTTGAATTACAAAATTAGTATTATTGGTTAGACACCATAAATATTTTTGCAGTTTAAATAATAAGTTTAGTGATTCTGGACTGAAAACTAAAATAATTGCAATTATGAGACAATAATATGGAGATATGTACTTTACGGGTTACAGGATACAATAATAAATTTGAACTGAGATGAAAAAAAAATTTCTTCCAGGAGACAAAAAGCAAAACTAATTTTAGAATTTTCATGTATTTTTGTTGTTTAAATTAAAAAATTACTATTACTGATTAGGCATCATAAATATTTTTGCAGTTTACATAATAATTTTAGCGATTAAGCCAAAAAAGAAAATTTTGGTTCCAGGAGTTTCGGTTACTATTGAGACAAGTAGCTATTATTACTATAGAGTTCATTACATGGACTGTTTTATTGCTTCAAAATTCAAATATCTTTGAAAAGACTGCAGTATGAAAATACATCAAAAATGCAATTTTTTTGACAAAATTGATTCTACTTTAAAAAGTATTTTATTTTTAAATACAAAAGTGACTAGATGTTGCAATTTCCTTTAAAATGAGCTATTATACAGCTCTCTATGATTTTCCAGTGCCCAGCTAGCTGAGCAGAAAGAAAAAGCGGAAAGAAAAAAATATCCCGTTTGTGGAGAATAACGTGGTAAAAGTCAATTTTCTTGATTTTCAAGCCAATATATTTTCTTTGTTATTCAAGCCAAAGGGAGGTAAGTTTCCTTTATAGAGGATTCGGACAAGGCGGTTCTAATGGTGTACTTTTTGTTTTGATCTGACTCTTTTTTTAGGAGTTGGGGGGTTTTATATTTCTTGACATTGGAGGTGATCGTCTCTTACTAGGTTGCTAGCTACCGCTGCAACCCGGATCTTACTAGGTTGCTAGCTACCGCTGCAACCCGGATCTTTTAATGTAAAAAAAAATATAAATACTGTAATCTTAACTATAGTAAAGTTGCGTATGCAAGTTAGTATAGGGAAGAGTTTGATCTTTATTATACTGGAAACAAAGAAAAGAGAAAAAATATCCCGTTTAGGCAGAATGTTGTAGTAGCTGCCACTTTTCTTGATTTTTTAGTACTGATTTTTTAACTTGCGTGTAGCTTGCTTTGATCTAGCCATTATGTATTCATGAATGAGACCATTTACAGTTTTGACGTTTCTTATATAGTAATTATGACGTCACTGCATCAAAAATACAGTTTTTATTGGAAAAATTTATTCTTTTTTAGAAATAATTTATTTTAGTTACTCTAGATTTTTAACCCAATGAATTTCCTTTAAAATGAGCTATTCAACAACCCTCTCCGATGTTCCAGTGCCAATCTATCTCTGGATACAAAAAAAGAAAAAAAAAATATACCGTTTGGGGAGAATAACGTGGTTAAAGTCAACTTTCTTGATTTTCAAGCCAAAATATTTCCCTTGCTGTTCAAGCCAAGGGACCGACAGTTTCCTATACAGGGGTTTTGAACAAGGCGGTTCTAATGGTGTACTTTTTGTTTTGATCTGACTTCTTTTTTAGGAGCTATGGGTTTTTATATTTCTTAACATTGGACGTGATCGTCTCTTACTAGGTTGCTAGCTACCGCTGCAACCCGGATGATATTGCAGGATGTTAGCTTTATTTTTTGTGTAGTAAAGTTTTTTATTAGTAGAAATTTGGATTGCTCTATTTTGATATTGTTTTTGGTTATTCTTTCTTTTTTTCCACTCGCGTGAGACCATATTTTTTCAAGGTTTAAAATTATTAAGTACACAAAATCCCATGTCGAGTATCTAAAACCTAGCATAAAACAAAATTAATTTTAAAATTTTCAGGTATTTATCTTGTTTGAATTACAAAATTAGTATTATTGGTTAGACACCATAAATATTTTTGCAGTTTACATAATAAGTTTAGCGATTCTGGACTGAAAACTAAAATAATTGCATTTATGAGACAATAATATGGAGATATGTACTTTACGGGTTACAAACCAAAAAAAGTTTGGTTCCAGGATACAATAATAAATTTGAACTGAGATGAAAAAAATTTTCTTCCAGGAGACAAAAAGCAAAACTAATTTTAGAATTTTCATGTATCTTCGAACATTTGAACCTTTTATAATTTATAATGATGTATAATATAAATACTGTAATCTTAAGTATAGTGAAGTTGCGTATGCAAGTTAGTATAGGGAAGAGTTCGTTCTTTATTATAATTCTTTGAAACATTTCCCTAAATTTTTTTTTTCTGAAAATCGACAAACTAACATATTCTGGGTGGAAAAAAATGATCTAAATAGTTGACATTTACATATAGAACTGAAAACTGGAACATTTACATATAGAACTGAACACTGGTACATCGTTGCTGCAGCATTAGCTGTAACCCAGTAAGAACGAACACGGCCCATAGTAACCAAACAAAATAGAACAACAAAGAAAATCACTTTTTGCATGGCAAGCTCTGATTTGTCCTTTTTTCTGGACTGCTAGTTATAGTAAAGAACGAACTCTAACCCTTAGTAACTGAAATATTAAAATAAATCATCATGTGTATGAAACACTGAAGACATTGAAGAGCAGTTGTGCAATTCTATTCGTATTGATTTATGTATGTATGTATTGTTTCTGTATGTATTTTTTCCCGAATACGGCTCAATATTTTTTCTGAAAATTGACACCCTGGGATTGGCACCCGACTCCACTCCGCGACTCCGACTCCACAGCCCCGTTTTAAAGCTTCATTTAACTAGATTATATAGTATATAACTGACTCTGACTTGACCTCTGACTCCAGGCATTTCAAATATAGTGACTCCAGCTTCGGCTCTGACTCCGTTCGGAAAAAAATACTAAAACTCTGACTCCACGACTTCGATATCCCTGGGAAAACAATCTCTCACGAGTTTGAGAAAATTTCGTTTGATGCTCAATGTTGGAAAAACATTTTTCATGTAAATGACGTCACGAGGACGACCCAAAAACTGTAAATTCACAAATTCTGAAAATGAACATTGTGGACCACTAAACGTGACTAGGCCAATCCGAACAGCTAAGCTAAAGCAAAGTGTTCTGGTAAAGGAGCGTAAGCAAATTTGTAAGAATCCATGGTCAGGAGCGCAATATGCGGACCCAAAGTTCGAACCCCGATGCATCAAGGGGCTTGTAAGGTCGATGGGATAGAATCCACGTAAATATCGCCCAAATTATAGATTGTTCTTGTATTTTCTGCATCCTGATTCCTTCAACATTTATTCAGTTTATGGGTATTAAGTTGAAACAAAAGGATTGGTATTTTTAGATTGGTAATTCTATGCTCTTTTCTATGGTTTTGTTTACGTTTTTGACAATTCATCCCCAGCCCCACCCCTTTATAGTCTCTGTATCGGTAGACCGATGGCTTCGCCGCTGGGCCTCGGCACGCGGCAGGATTCTATATTTAGATCCTATATATATGGATTCTAATTGTCCTTGTCCTCTAACCGCAGACAATTTGTTGTCTTTTCATACTGAAGTTTTTTCAAAGATATTTGATTATTAAAGGAAGTGTGATTTCTAACAATGATATCTACTATGTTCAGAGTTTTTGGTTTTGGCTTTTCTAAGGTTTTGGAATTGTTTTAATGCCTTGTTAAAATATATACAAATATCTTTGCAATTACCAGTTTTTTGTTCTTTAGGCAAGTTAATGTCTTTTCGTACTGAATCTACTCATAAATATATGATTATTACAGCAAGTCCGATTTCTATCAACGATTTCTACTAAGCTTCAAACTTTTGGTTTTCTATTTTAGGGCTTTGAAATTGTTTTATTCCTTTGAAACTCAGCTAAACTGAGTTTCTTTTTTAAACTTTAAATTTCAGAGATATTGCTTTAAATTCAATATATTAATATATTTTTTCCGATGGGGATTCAATATTTGAATTAATATATTCTTTTATATTAATATATTCTCAATATATTTCCAATATTAATATATTCTTTCCGATGGGGATTCAATATTTGAATCCCCATCGGAAGGAACTATATTAATATATTGAATTTAAAGCAATGTCTCTTAAAAGCCTTGTTAAAATATATACAAATATTTTTGCAATCACCAGTTTTTTGTTCTTTAGGCAAGTTATTGTCTTTTCGTACTGAATCTATTCATAAATATATGATTATTACAGCAAGTCCGATTTCTATCAACGATTTCTACTAAGCTTCAAACTTTTGGTTTTCTATTTTAGGGCTTTGAAATTGTTTTAATCCTTTGGAACTCAGCTAAATTGAGTTTCTTTTTAAACTTTAAATTTAAGAGATATGGCTTTAAATTCAATATATTAATATATTCTTTCCGATGGGGATTCAATATTTGAATTAATATATTCTTTTATATTAATATATTCTCAATATATTTTTAATATTAATATATTCTTTCCGATGGGGATTCAATATTTGAATCCCCATCGGAAAGAACATATTAATATATTGAATTTAAAGCAATATCTCTTAAATTTAAAGTTTAAAAGAAACTCAGTTTAGCTGCCTCCTATCTAAATATAGAAACTTTAATATAAATTAATATAGGCAAAAGGTCGTTCTTTATTATAATCAGTTTTGACTTTCCTTATATACTAATTATGACGTCACTCTATTCACGTCATAGCTCTAATATAAAACTATGATGACGTTCATTATTTATCTAGTAGGGTTTCAGACAAGGTATTTCTAATGATGTACTTTTGTTTTGATCTGACTCTATTTTTAGGAGTTTTGGGTTTTTATATTTCTTAGCATTGGACTGATCGTCTATTACTAGGTTGCTAGCTACTGCTGCAACCCAAATTCACATATATATTTATTTATGAGAGGCAGCCTGGCCGAGTGGTCCAAGGCACTGGTGTTAGCCACCAGTCTCTTCAGAGGCGTGGGTTCAATTCTTACCGCTGGTATACGATTATGTTTGAAAGACTGCAGTGTGAAAAGACATCAAAATTCAGTTTTTTGAGTGGTCAAAGTCACTAGTGTTACACAACAGTCTATTCGGAGGCGTGGGTTCAAATCTTACCGCTGGTATACGATTATGTTTGAAAGACTGCAGTGTGAAAAGACATCAAAAATGCAGTTTTTGGTGGAAAAATTTATTCTCTTTTAGAAATAATTAATTTTAGTTACTATAGATTTTTAACCCAATTAATTTCCTTTAAAATGAGCTATTGAACAACCCTCTACGATGTTCCAGTGCCAAGCTATCTCTGGATACAAAAAAAGAAAAAAAGAAAAAAAGAAAAAAATATCCCGTTTGTGGAGAATAACGTGGTTCAAGTCAATTTTCTTGATTTTCAAGACAATATATTTCCCTTGCTGTTCAAGCCAAGGGACAGAAAGTTTCCTATACAGGGGTTTCAGACAAGGCGGTTCTAATGGTGTACTTTTTGTTTTGATCTGACTCCTTTGTTAGGAACTATGGGCTTTTATATTTCTTAACATTGGACGTGATCGTCTCTTACTAGGTTGCTAGCTACCGCTGCAACCCGGATAACTAAATCAAATGTATGTAATGGGTTTTTATTCCAATGGTCGTCTTTTAATGGAAAATTTTAATATATTGGCCTTAAATATAACTGTGCTAGCCTACACTATTGTTAAGTGGCCTATAAAATTTAGTAGATACAGGAGGTCGTTCTTTATTATAAATTAGCCACCAGTCTCTTCAGAGGCGTGGGTTCAATTCTTACCGCTGGTATACGATTATATTTGAAAGACTGCAGTGTGAAAAGACATCAAAATGCAGTTTTTGGTGGAAAAATTTATTCTCTTTTAGAAATAATTTATTTTAGTTACTATAGATTTTTAACCCAATTAATTTCCTTTAAAATGAGCTATTGAACAACCCTCTACGATGTTCCAGTGTCAAGCTATCTCTGGATACAAAAAAAGAAAAAAAGAAAAAAAGAAAAAAATATCCCGTTTAGGCAGAATGTTGTAGTAGCTGCCACTTTTCTTGATTTTCAAGCCAATATATTTCCCTTGCTGTTCAAGCCAAGGGACAGAAATTTTACTATGCAGGGGTTTCGGACAAGGCGGTTCTAATGGTGTACTTTTTGTTTTGATCTGACTCTTTTTTTAAGAACTATGGGTTTTTATATTTCTTAACATTGGACGTGATCGTCTCTTACTAGGTTGCTAGCTACCGCTGCAACCCGGATTATATACTAATTATGACGTCACTCTATTCACGTCATAGCTCTAATATAAAACTATGATGACGTTCATTATTTATCTAGTAGGGTTTCAGACAAGGTATTTCTAATGATGTACTTTTGTTTTGATCTGACTCTATTTTTAGGAGTTTTGGGTTTTTATATTTCTTAGCATTGGACTGATCGTCTCTTACTAGGTTGCTAGCTACTGCTGCAACCCAAATTCACATATATATTTATTTATGAGAGGCAGCCTGGCCGAGTGGTCCAAGGCACTGGTGTTAGCCACCAGTCTCTTCAGAGGCGTGGGTTCAATTCTTACCGCTGGTATACCTATATGTTTGAAAGACTGCAGTGTGAAAAGACATCAAAATGCAGTTTTTGGTGGAAAAATTTATTCTCTTTTAGAAATAATTTATTTTAGTTACTATAGATTTTTAACCCAATTAATTTCCTTTAAAATGAGCTATTGAACAACCCTATACGATATTCCAGTGCAAAGCTATCTCTGGATAAAAAAAAAGAAAAAAAAAAGAAAAAAAAAATAAAAAAATTTACCGTTTAGGCAGAATGTTGTAATAGCTGCCACGTTTATTGATTTTCAAGCCAAGATATTTACCTTGCTGTTCAAGCCAAGGGACAGAAATTTTACTATGCAGGGGTTTCGGACAAGGCGGTTCTAATGGTGTACTTTTTGTTTTGATCTGACTCTTTTTTTAAGAACTATGGGTTTTTATATTTCTGAACATTGGACGTGATCGTCTCTTACTAGGTTGCTAGCTACCGCTGCAACCCGGATAATTGAAAAACATTGCTTTTCCTTCGCTGTTGATAGGTATGCTTGTATATATGTTTTTATTGCTGCTACATAAACTGCAATTGCTCCTTCCAAAATTAATATACGAATTTTCAAAGAAGTACGCCTCCGTATATTCACTGTGTTGTCGAACATTTTCCATTGCATCTGTAAACTGTTCCGCAGTTGCCAATCCATACCTTGGAAGCTTTTCATTAAACTGACAACATTTCTTTTGGATATTACTATGAAGCTTTGCCAAGGACTTTCTAGCCGACTTTTCAACAGCATCCGCTCTTTCAAAGAGAATTTTAATCTGTAATTTTGAATACTTTTCGTGATCCTGGTAAAACATGCGTAAAATGTTTCTCAATTTACGAAGATCAGCCTGCATTTTTGCCATCTTCTTGTATTTCTGAATGTAATTTTTCCCTTTGTCCTTATGCGTTCTTCGGTACAACCTCGCAGAGAATTTAATTTTTTCATTATAGCTTTTGTCACCCCAGTATCTACCCATTATTCTGGTAGCAACTTTTTTCTTATGTTTGTTTCGGTAATCTTCATCATTATCATACCGTTCCCTGCTCTTTTGTCTAGCCTGCTCAATTCTTGCTTCTCTGTAATGTTCATCATTACCATACCGTTCCTTGATCTTTTGTTTGGCTGTCTCAATTTTTGCATGTCTATAATCTTCATCATTGTGATAACGTTCCCTGCTCTTTTGTCTAGCCTGCTCAATTGTTGCTTCTCTATAAAGTTTATCATTGTGATAACGCTCCTTGATCTTTTGTTTAGCCTCCTCAATTCTTGCTTCTCTGCAATGTTCATCATTACCATACCGTTCCTTGATCTTTTGTTTGGCTGTCTCAATTTTTGCATGTCTATAATCTTCATCATTGTGATAACACATCTTGCTGTTTTCTTTTGCTCTCTCAATTATTACTTCTCGATACGCCTGGTCGGTTGAATACCTTTGTTTTGCTCTCTCAATTATTACTTCTCGATACACCTGGTCGGTTGAATACCTTTGCTTTTTTCTTTTCAAGTTACTATCTCTGTTGTTTGTGTAGTACTCTTTCTTCAACTTGCGTATAGCCTGCTTTGATCTAACCATTATTCTAATCAAGAATGAAAGAATTTTCAGTTTTGACTTTCCTTATATACTAATTATGACGTCACTCTATTCACGTCATAGCTCTAATATAAAACTATGATGACGTTCATTATTTATCTAGTAGGGTTTCAGACAAGGTATTTCTAATGATGTACTTTTGTTTTGATCTGACTCTATTTTTAGGAGTTTTGGGTTTTTATATTTCTTAGCATTGGACTGATCGTCTATTACTAGGTTGCTAGCTACTGCTGCAACCCAAATTCACATATATATTTATTTATGAGAGGCAGCCTGGCCGAGTGGTCCAAGGCACTGGTGTTAGCCACCAGTCTCTTCAGAGGCGTGGGTTCAATTCTTACCGCTGGTATACGATTATGTTTGAAAGACTGCAGTGTGAAAAGACATCAAAATGCAGTTTTTGGTGGAAAAATTTATTCTCTTTTAGAAATAATTTATTTTAGTTACTATAGATTTTTAACCCAATTAATTTCCTTTAAAATGAGCTATTGAACAACCCTCTACGATGTTCCAGTGCCAAGCTATCTCTGGATACAAAAAAAGAAAAAAAAAGAAAAAAAGAAAAAAATATCCCGTTTAGGCAGAATGTTGTAGTAGCTGCCACTTTTCTTGATTTTCAAGCCAATATATTTCCCTTGCTGTTCAAGCCAAGGGACAGAAATTTTACTATGCAGGGGTTTCGGACAAGGCGGTTCTAATGGTGTACTTTTTGTTTTGATCTGACTCTTTTTTTAAGAACTATGGGTTTTTATATTTCTTAACATTGGACGTGATCGTCTCTTACTAGGTTGCTAGCTACCGCTGCAACCCGGATCTTACTAGGTTTCTAGCTACCGCTGCAAACCGGATCTTTTAATGTAAAAAAAAAATATAAATACTGTAATCTTAACTATAGTAAAGTTGCGTATGCAAGTTAGTATAGGGAAGAGTTTGATCTTTATTATACTGGAAACAAAGAAAAGAGAAAAAATATCCCGTTTAGGCAGAATGTTGTAGTAGCTGCCACTTTTCTTGATTTTTTAGTACTGATTTTTTAACTTGCGTGTAGCTTGCTTTGATCTAGCCATTATGTATTCATGAATGAGACCATTTACAGTTTTGACGTTTCTTATATAGTAATTATGACGTCACTGCATCAAAAATACAGTTTTTATTGGAAAAATTTATTATTTTTTAGAAATAATTTATTTTAGTTACTATAGATTTTTAACCCAATTAATTTCCTTTAAAATGAGCTATTGAACAACCCTCTACGATGTTCCAGTGCCAAGCTATCTCTGGATACAAAAAAAGAAAAAAAATATCCCGTTTGGGGAGACTAACGTGGTTAAAGTCAATTTTCTTGATTTTCAAGCCAATATATTTCCCTTGCTGTTCAAGCCAAGGGACAGACAGTTTCCTATACAGGGGTTTTGGACAAGGCGGTTCTAATGGGGTACTTTTTGTTTTGATCTGACTCCTTTTTTAGGAGCTATGGGTTTTTATATTTCTTAACATTGGACGTGATCGTCTCTTACTAGGTTGCTAGCTACCGTTATATTTCTTAACATTGGAGGTGATCGTCTCTTACTAGGTTGCTAGCTACCGCTGCAACCCGGATGATATTTCAGGATGTTAGCTTTATTTTTTGTGTAGTAAAGTTTTTTATTAGTAGAAATTTGGATTGCTCTATTTTGATATTGTTTTTGGTTATTCTTTCTTTTTTTCAACTCGCGTGAGACCATATTTTTTCAAGGTTTAAAATTATTAAGTACACAAAATCCCATGTCGAGTATCTAAAACCTAGCATAAAACAAAACTAATTTTAAAATTTTCAGGTATTTATCTTTTTTGAATTACAAAATTAGTATTATTGGTTAGACACCATAAATATTTTTGCAGTTTACATAATAAGTTTAGCGATTCTGGACTTAAAACTAAAATAATTGCAATGATGAGACAATAATATGGAGATATGTACTTTACGGGTTAAAAACCAAAAAAAGTTTGGTTCCAGGATACAATAATAAATTTGAACTGAGATGAAAAAATTTTTCTTCCAGGAGACAGAAAGCAAAACTAATTTTAGAATTTTCATGTATTTTTGTTGTTTAAATTAAAAAATTACTATTACTGATTAGGCATCATAAATATTTTTGCAGTTTACATAATAATTTTAGCGATTAAGCCAAAAAAGAAAATTTTGGTTCCAGGAGTTTCGGTTACTATTGAGACAAGTAGCTATTATTACTATAGAGTTCATTACCATGGACTGTTTTATTGCTTCAAAATTCAAATATCTTTGAAAAGACTGCAGTATGAAAATACATCAAAAATAAATTTTTTTTGACAAAATTGATTCTACTTTAAAAAGTATTTTATTTTTAAATACAAAAGTGACTAGATGTTGCAATTTCCTTTAAAATGAGCTAATATACAGCTCTCTATGATTTTCCAGTGCCCAGCTAGCTGAGCAGGAAAAAAAGCGGAAAGAAAAAAATATCCCGTTTGGGGAGAATAACGTGGTAAAAGTCAATTTTCTTGATTTTCAAGCCAATATATTTTCTTTGTTATTCAAGCCAAAGGGTGGTAAGTTTCCTTTATAGAGGATTCGGACAAGGCGGTTCTAATGGTGTACTTTTTGTTTTGATCTGACTCTTTTTTTAGGAGTTGGGGGGTTTTATATTTCTTAACATAGGAGGTGATCGTCTCTTACTAGGTTGCTAGCTACCGCTGCAACCCGGATTAGGAACTATGGGTTTTTATATTTCTTAACATTGGACGTGATCGTCTCTTACTAGGTTGCTAGCTACCACTGCAACCCGGATTATAATTGGTATGGTGAAATAATAATATACATATGGCTCTTAAATCATACTTCTTTATGGTTCCATATGGTCTAGTGGCTAGCATAGTTAACTTTCACTTAACAGGCTCGGGTTCGATTCCCGGTGTGGGAAAATTTTTAACTCTATAATCTTCGAACATTTGAACCTTTTATAATTTATAATGATGTATAATATAAATACTGTAATCTTAAGTATAGTGAAGTTGCGTATGCAAGATAGTATAGGGAAGAGTTCGTTCTTTATTATAACTTTTAATGTAATTTTCAAACCAAATTAGCTACTATGGCCTTGAATTCGTTCTTTACAATAACTACATCCAACGACTATGACGTCATTAATCAATATTGTATATACAAAATTAAGTTTCTCGTGAAAAATAATTAATAAAAAAAATTAAGTGCAAAAGGCGCTAGATCTAGAGATTTCCTTTAAAATGAGCCATTGAACAACTCTCTACGATGTTCCAGTGCCAAGCTATCTCTGGAAACAAAAGAAAGAAAAAAATATCCCGTTTGTTCAGAATAACGTGGTTACAGTCAATTTTCTTGATTTTCAAGCCAATATATTTTCTTTGTTATTCAAGCCAAAGGGTGGTAAGTTTCCTTTATAGAGGTTGCGGACAAGGCGGTTCTAATGGTGTACTTTTTGTTTTGATCTGACTATTTTTCTAGGAGTTAGGGGTTTTTATATTTCTTAACATTGGACGTGATCGTCTCTTACTAGGTTGCTAGCTACCGCTGCAACATGACGTCTTCAGAAACAACAATATAATTTCGTGTATTTCTATTCACGTCATAGCTCTAATTTATCTAGTAGGGTTTCAGACAAGGTAGTTCTAATGATGTACTTTTGTTTTGATCTGACTGTATTTTTAGGAGTTTTGGGTTTTTATATTTCTTAGCATTGGACTGATCGTCTCTTGCTAGGTTGCTAGCTACTGCTGCAACCCAAATTATGAGAGGCAGCCTGGCCGAGTGGTCTAAGGCACTGGTGTTAGCCACCAGTCTCTTCGGAGGCGTGGGTTCAAATCTTACCGCTGGTATACGATTATGTTTGAAAGACTGCAGTGTGTAAAGACATCAAAAATGCAGTTTTTGGTGTAAAAATTTATTCTCTTTTAGAAATAATTTATTTTAGTTACTATAGATTTTTAACCCATTTAATTTCCTTTAAAATGAGCCATTGAACAACTCTCTACAATGTTCCAGTGCCAAGCTATCTCTGGTTACAAAAGAAAAAAAAGAAAAAAATATCCCGTTTAGGCAGAATGTTGTAGTAGCTGCCACTTTTCTTGATTTTCAAGCCAATAGATTTCCCTTGCTGTTCAAGCCCAGGGACAGAAAGTTTGCTATACAGGGGTTTCGGACAAGGCGGTTCTAATGGTGTACTTTTTGTTTCGATCTGACTTGTCTGTTAGGAACTATGTGTTTTTATATTTCTTAACATTGGACGTGATCGTCTCTCACTAGGTTGCTAGCTACCGCTGCAACCCGGATTGCTAGCTACCGCTGCAACCCGGATGTAACTACACCTGAAACCACCATATAATCAGTTAGTATGGGAGAGAGATCGTTCTTTACTGTAATTTTTGTTATTCCAATGATCGTTTTTTATTGTAACTAGGTTTCAGCCATCTCTACCGCCATGATACTATTGGAAATTACATAATCCCTATTTATGTTTTAGTTAACATGGGCAAGGTGTCGTTCTTTATTGTATATTGTGATAACACATCTTGCTGTTTTCTTTTGCTCTCTCAATTATTACTTCTCGATACGCCTGGTCGGTTGAATACCTTTGTTTTGCTCTCTCAATTTTTACTTCTCGATACGCCTGGTCGGTTGAATACCTTTGCTTTTCTCTTTTCAATATACTATCTCTGTTGTTTGTGTAGTAATCTTTATTCAAATTGCGTATAGCTTGATTCGATCTAACCATTATTCTAATCAAGAATGAGAGAATTTTCAGTTTTGACTTTCCTTATATACTAATTATGACGTCACTCTATTCACGTCATAGCTCTAATATAAAACTATGATGACGTTCATTATTTATCTAGTAGGGTTTCAGACAAGGTATTTCTAATGATGTACTTTTGTTTTGATCTGACTCTATTTTTAGGAGTTTTGGGTTTTTATATTTCTTAGCATTGGACTGATCGTCTATTACTAGGTTGCTAGCTACTGCTGCAACCCAAATTCACATATATATTTATTTATGAGAGGCAGCCTGGCCGAGTGGTCCAAGGTACTGGTGTTAGCCACCAGTCTCTTCAGAGGCGTGGGTTCAAATCTTACCGCTGGTATACGATTATGTTTGAAAGACTGCAGTGTGAAAAGACATCAAAAATGCAGTTTTTGGTGGAAAAATTTATTCTCTTTTAGAAATAATTTATTTTAGTTACTATAGATTTTTAACCCAATTAATTTCCTTTAAAATGCGCTATTGAACAACCCTTTACAATGTTCCAGTGCCAAGCTATCTGTGGAAAAGAAAAAAGAAAGAAAAAAAGAAAAAAAAAGAAAAAAATATCCCGTTTAGGCAGAATGTTGTAGTAGCTGCCACTTTTCTTGATTTTCAAGCCAATATATTTCCCTTGCTGTTCAAGCCAAGGGACAGAAATTTTACTATGCAGGGGTTTCGGACAAGGCGGTTCTAATGGTGTACTTTTTGTTTTGATCTGACTCTTTTTTTTAAGAACTATGGGTTTTTATATTTCTTAACATTGGACGTGATCGTCTCTTACTAGGTTGCTAGCTACCGCTGCAACCCGGATACTGCTGCAACCCAAATTCACATATATATTTATTTATGAGAGGCAGCCTGGCCGAGTGGTCCAAGGCACTGGTGTTAGCCACCAGTCTCTTCAGAGGCGTGGGTTCAATTCTTACCGCTGGTATACGATTATGTTTGAAAGACTGCAGTGTGAAAAGACATCAAAAATGCAGTTTTTGGTGGAAAAATTTATTCTCTTTTAGAAATAATTTATTTTAGTTACTATAGATTTTTAACCCAATTAATTTACTTTAAAATGCGCTATTGAACAACCCTTTACGATGTTCCAGTGCCAAGCTATCTGTGGAAAAGAAAAAAGAAAAAAAAAGAAAAAAAAAAGAAAAAAATATCCCGTTTAGGCAGAATGTTGTAGTAGCTGCCACTTTTCTTGATTTTCAAGCCAATATATTTCCCTTGCTGTTCAAGCCAAGGGACAGAAATTTTACTATGCAGGGGTTTCGGACAAGGCGGTTCTAATGGTGTACTTTTTGTTTTGATCTGACTCTTTTTTTTAAGAACTATGGGTTTTTATATTTCTTAACATTGGACGTGATCGTCTCTTACTAGGTTGCTAGCTCCCGCTGCAACCCGGATTGGCTGTCTCAATTTTCCCTTCTCGATACCCCTGATCCGTAACATACCTCTGTTTTGCTCTGTCATATTTCATTTTCTTAAATTCTGGATCACAAGACATCTTAGTAGCAATCCTTAAGCAATCTCGAGCTTTATAGCGTTCGGTAGCATTTTTATCTCTTTTAAATAAACTTTTCTTATATTTCAGGATGTTAGCTTTATTTTTTGTGTAGTAAAGTTTTTTATTAGTTGAAATTTGGATTGCTCTATTTTGATATTTTTTTTTATTCTATTTTAGAAATAATTTATTTTAGTTACTATAGATTTTTAACCCAATTAATTTCCTTTAAAATGAGCCATTGAACAACTCTCTACGATGTTCCAGTGCCAAGCTATCTGGTGAAAAGAAAAAAGAAAAAAAAATCCCGTTTAGGGAGAATGTTATAGTAGCTGCCACTTTTCTTGATTTTCAAGCCAATATATTTCCCTTGCTGTTCAAGCCAAAGGGCTGTAAGTTTCCTTTCAAGGGGTTTCGGACAAGGCGGTTCTAACGGTGTACTTTTGAATTTGATCTGACTCCCTTTTTAGGAACTATGGGTTTTTACATTTCTTAACATTGGACGTGATCGTCTCTTACTAGGTTGCTAGCTACCGCTGCAACCCGGATATGATTAATGTACAAAAATCAAATATCTTTGAAAAAACTGCAGTGTGAAAAGACAAAAATGCAGTTTTTGGTGGAAAAATTAATTCTCTTTCAGAAATAATTTATTTTAGTTACTATAGATTTTTAAACCAATTAATTAAAATAAGCTATTGAACAACTCTCTACGATGTTCCAGTACCAAGCTATCTCTGGAAACAAAGAAAAAGAAAAAAATATCCCGCTTAGGCAGAATGTTGTAGTAGCTGCCACTTTTCTTGATTTTCAAGCCAATATATTTCCCTTGCTGTTCAAGCCAAGGGACAGAAAGTTTACTATACAGGGGTTTCGGACAAGGCGGTTCTAATGGTGTACTTTTGAATTTGATCTAACTCCCTTTTTAGGAGCTATGGGTTTTTATATTTCTTAACATTGGACGTGATCGTCTCTTACTAGGTTGCTAGCTACTGCTGCAACCCGGATTCAAAAATTAAATATCTTTGAAAAGACTGCAGTATGAAAAGACATCAAAAATGCAGTTTTTAGTGGAAAAATTTATTCTGTTTTAAAAATAATTTGTTTAAATTACAAAAGTTTTTTAACTCCATTAATTTACTTTAAAATGAGCCATTGAAGAACTCTCTACAATGTTCAAGTGTCAAGTTATCTGTGGAATTACTAACCTATACTATAATTAAGTGGCGTATAAAATTTAGTATAGGCAAGAGATCGTTCTTTATTATAACTTTAATATAAACTATGGGCTAAAGTATGCTCTTTAATGTAATCAAACAATCAATTAGATAACTAAATCGAATGTATACAATGATTTGTTATTCCAATGATCGTCTTTTAATGTAACATTTTTCAAATCATGCCGCTGGTTTTCCGTGTTGCTTTAGGAACTACAAATTTGTGGATATTTAAAAAAATCTGTCTCATATTCTATTTGCTACCAAATTAATTAGGTTCGAAATAAGTGATCAGTCCAAATTAGATTCATCTTGGTTTTCCTTTGCAAAAAAATATAGAACATTTTGTAGACACAATTCTCCAGTTTAGCCAAAAATAGCCTTGATTGTTATACTAAAAACAATTTCCAACGGAAGCTTTTCGGAAACTCTTCTTGACTTGTTTGTGATATTGACGAATCCAATTATTTCGTAATTCATAAAAAGATATCATTTGGCCTATACAGAATGACGTTCTGGCGGATTCAATTCACCAAAAATGTTTAGCTCATACATACTAGCAACACAAATAAAGACTAAGTACAACAGGATAAGAGCACATCTGTATTTTTTGTCTAACTTCCACTTATTTAAGTGTGTTGCAACAACTAAAAATATGATCGTTGAGAACAACGAAACCGTTGAATACACCATACCTAAAAGAAAGAATTTTAAATGATGCAAGGGTAAATCTGTAGAATATGCAATCATATTGCAGCTGGATATTTTAAAGCTAAACTCTTACAAAATTTTTTTAAAGTCCTTAACTTATTTTTAATTGAACTCGTAAACTTTCATTCTTGAGCATTGAAATTTGACATAATAAATGAAAGTTGTAGCCTTAGGGTAAATAAAAACTTTAATTTCTTTGTTCTGCACTTATTTTATTAACTACATTGAATTTAATCATGATGGGTTGGATAATAGAGTGTATCAGAGAGCCTCAGTATACGCATTGTTGCTAGCTAATTAAAAAGGGCATTAAAGTTCCTAGTTCCTGTTCGAATAAGCCTTTTTCAATTTAATAGGACTGTAGGTTCGATAATAATAACAATAAAAAAATTATCATAAAAAGAAATAATAAGTTAACGAACAAATTGCATATACTTTCACTTTCGAAAAATTCCGGATATTTTAGAAAGGGATTCGAAATCACGGCGTCGATGTTATTTAATAAACTGAGTTTCATGGTATAATTTTCCTCAAGATCACTTGTTCTTTTGGGGGTGTTTCCATTTTTTATTAAAATCAGGCAGATCTGATCTCAGGATAGTAGCTTTTGGCAAGTAACAGCAAAATTAATGAATCTTATCTATTTGGAAAAATTGTAAAAAAAACCGATTCTTTTGATTTTTTCTGCTGGCAAAAAACCTAATTCCACATTTTTGCAGATATGAGTTTTAAACAACTAAAGTAAGGTTCTCTGATACGCTGAATCTGATGGTATGATTTTCACTAAGACTTTACGACTTCTAATATTTTAAATCGGCATATAAATTCGATTCTGTTGATATATCTATTGGTATCAAAATTCCGTTTCTTAAAATTTTTGTTACTATTGAGCCGGGTCACTCTTACTATACAGTTCCTTACCACAAACTGTTTGATAAAGTATAACCAAAACTTCTATTAATAACTACTTGACTAACATAATTTATGATGAACTATATCGATCCTTTATGTATTGCTTGCTACCGCTGCAACCTAGATGAAATCTCTTCTTTGTTTGATGTGAAATTACAAACAGGAAAAAGCCTATGGCTTTTTCTTAATTGGAATAGTAAGAGACGACCTAGCTACAAACTTTTTTTATGACATCATTGATCAATCTTTAACATGAAATGAGCTTTACTGTAATGGTTTGTTCTTTACTAGGTTTCAGCCATCTCTACGGCCATGATACTGATGGAAATTACATAATATATATTTATGTTTCAGTTAACATGGGCTAGGTCTCGTTCTTTATTGTAAAATTACTCTAACATTCTAAATATTTTTGCAGTTTACAGAGTTTTGCACTTTTTTATCATACCTTTTGCATTGTAATAATATAAATACTGTGATCTTAACTATAGTGAAATTGCCTATGCAAGTTAGTATAGGGAAGAGTTCGATCTTTATTATATTTTTTAATGTAAATAGCTACCGCTGCAACCCGGACTACCGCTACAACCCAGATTCTATGCTATATGATTACAAACAGGAAAAATCCTACGGCTTTTTCTTCTTTGAAATAGTAAGAGACGAACCTCAAACAATCAAGTAGCTTACTAAGTCCAAAGTCTGCAATGGTTTGCTTTTGCAATGATCGTCCCTTAATGTAATTTTTTTATTTCTTAACATTGGACGTGATCGTCTCTTACTAGGTTGCTAGCTACCGCTGCAACCCGGATTGTCAATTTAAAGTCGAGGCAAACATTGGACGTGATGGTCTCTTATTAGGTTCCTAGCTACCGCTGCAACCCGGAAAAATATCATTGTGATAACGCTGCTTGATCTTTTGTCTAGCCTGCTCAATTGTTGCTTCTCTGTAATCTTCATCATTATCATAGCGTTCCTTGCTATTTTTTCTAGCTTTCTTAATTGTTGCTTCTCTATAAAGTTTGATTTAATACTTCAGTTACAATGGGTTACAGTTCGTTCCTTAGTGTACTATGGACTAAAGTTCGTTCTTTAATGTAAATAGCTACCGCTGCAACCCGGACTACCGCTACAATCCAGATTCTATGCTATATGATTACAAACAGGAAAAAGCCTACGGCTTTTTCTTCTTTGAAATAGTAAGAGACGAACGTCGAACAATCAAGTAGCTAACTAAGTCCAAAGTCTGCAATGGTTTGTTATTGCAATGATCGTCCCTTAATGTAATTTTTTTATTTCTTAACATTGGACGTGATCGTCTCTTACTAGGTTGCTAGCTACCGCTGCAACCCGGATAACAACCAATCAAGTAGCTAACTAAATCAAATGTATGTAATGGATTTTTATTTTAGTATAGGCAAGAGGTCGTTCTTTACTATAAATTTTTTAGGAGCTATGGGTTTTTATATCTCTTAACATTGGACGTGATCGTCTCTTATCCAGGTTGCTAGTTGTTAACAGAGATGATTAATGATGATTTCTTAAGGAACATAATTAAAATTTCTTAATGTAATAAAAATAATTTGTTTAAATTACAAAAGGTTTTTAACCCCATTAATTTCCTTTAAAATGAACCATTGAACAACTCTTTACGATGTTCCAGTGCCAAGCTATCTGTTGAATTACTAACATATACTATAATTAAGTGGCGTATAAAATTTAGTATAGGCAAAAGGTCGTTCTTTATTATAAAGAGTTCGATCTTTATTTTATAACTATAGTGAAGTTGCGTATGCAAGTTAGTATAGGGAAGAGTTCGATCTTTATTATAATTTTGGTAGTACTCTTTTTTTAACTTGCGTTTAGCTTGCTTGATTGAAACCATTATGTAACCATTAGTTGAATTTTTATGTCCCGTATCAAGTATCAAGAACCTAACAAAAAATTAAACTAATTTTTAAATTTTCAGGTATTTTTCTAGTCTAAATTAAAGGATTAAAACTATTGTTCAGACACCATAAATATTTTTGCAGTTTATAACTTTAGCGATTCTGAACTAAAAACGAAAATAAAATAAAAATTAATTTTTTCAATTTTTACATCACGTCGCTCATTAAGTCATATATGGTTATTAGTACACAATAGGTTTTAGATATTACGTCATGTCACTTATTACGTCATATATGGTTATTAGTAGATAATCGGTAAAATATTCGTTCTTTATTATAATCGGCTCTTACTAGGTTGCTAGCTACCGCTGCACCCCGGATGTTCTTTACTCTAATGCTTGATTGAAACCATTATGTAATTATGAATGAGAACATTTACAGTTCTGACGCTTCTTATATAGTAATTATGACGTAACGGCGTAATGATTTTATTGACGTCATAGCGCAATGATATTATTTCATGACGTCTTCAGAAACAACAATATATTTTCGTGTTTTTCTATTCACGTCATAGCTCTAATATAAAACTATGACGACATTCAATATTTATCTAGTAGGGTTTCAGACAAGGTAATTCTAATGATGTACTTTTGTTTTGATTTGACTCTATTTTTAGGAGTTTTCATATATTTCTTAGCATTGGACTGATCGTCTCTTACTAGATTGCTAGCTACTGCCGCAACCCAGATTCACATATATATTTATTTATGAGAGGCAACCTGACCGAGTGGTCCAAGGCACTGGTGTCAGCCACCAGTCTCTTCAGAGGCGTGGGTTCAAATCTTACCGCTGGTATACGATTATGTTTGAAAGACTGCAGTGTGAAAAGACATCGAAAATGTAGTTTTTGGTGGAAAAATTTATTCTCTTTTAGAAATAATTTATTTTAGTTACAAAAGGTTTTTAACCCAATTAATTTCCTTTAAAATGAGCTATTGAACAACCCTCTACGATGTTCCAGTGCCAAGCTATCTCTGGATACAAAAGAAAAGAGAAAAAAATATCCCGTTTGTGGAGAATAACGTGGTAAAAGTCAATTTGCTTGATTTTCAAGCCCAGATATTTTCTTTGTTATTCAAGCCACAGGGCGGTAAGTTTCCTTTATAGAGGTTTCGGACAAGGCGGTTCTAATGGTGTACTTTTTGTTTTGATCTGACTCCTCTGTTAGGAACTATGGGTTTTTATATTTCTTAACATTGGACGTGATCGTCTCTTACTAGGTTGCTAGCTACTGCTGCAACCCGGATCGATCTTTATTATATTTATATTTCTTAACATTGGACGTGATCGTCTCTTACTAGGTTGCTAGCTACCGCTGCAACCCGGATTTATTGTAACTTGATTTTCAAGCCAATATATTTTCTTTGTTATTCAAGCCAAAGGGCGGTAAGTTTCCTTTATAGGGAATTCGGACAAGGCGGTTCTAATGGTGTACTTTTTGTTTTGATCTGACTCTTTTTTTTGGAGTTGGGGGGTTTTATATTTCTTAACATTGGAGGGTATCGTCTCTTACTAGGTTGCTAGCTACCGCTGCAACCCGGATGAAATATATTAAAAAATATCAGTCACTACTAACAATAGTTCGTCCTTTAATGTCAAAAGATCAGCCTGCATTTTTGCCATCTTCTTGTATTTCTGAATGTAATTTTTCCCTTTGTCCTTATGCGTTCTTCGGTACAACCTCGCAGAGAATTTAATTTTTTCATTATAGATTTTGTCACCCCAGTAACGCTCCTTGATCTTTTGTTTGGCTGTCTCAATTTTTACTTCTCGATACACCTGGACGGTTGAAGACCTTTGCTTTTGGTTTTTCTTATATTTGATGCGGTAATCTTCATCATTGTGATAACTCTCCTTGAACTTTTGTTTGGCTGTCTCAATTTTTGCACGTCTATAATCTTCATCATTGTGATAACACATCTTGCTGTTTTGTTTGATTACTTCTCGATACGCCTGGTCGGTTGAATACCTTTGCTTTTTTCTGTTCAAGATACTATCTCTGTTGTTAGTGTAGTACTGTTTTTTCAACTTGCGTTCAGCTTGCTTGATTGAAACCATTATGTAATTATGAATGAGAACATTTACAGTTCTGACGCTTCTTATATAGTAATTATGACGTCACGGCGTAATGATTTTATTTCATGATGACGTCATAGCGCAATGATATTATTTCATGACGTCTTCAGAAACAACAATATAATTTCGTGTTTTTCTATTCAAGTCATAGCTCTAATATAAAACTATGACGAAATTCAATATTTATCTAGTAGGGTTTCAGACAAGGTAATTCTAATGATGTACTTTTGTTTTGATCTGACTCTATTTTTAGGAGTTTTGTTATATTTCTTAGCATTGGACTGATCGTCTCTTACTAGATTGCTAGCTACTGCTGCAACCCAGATTAACATATATAGTTATTTATGAGAGGCAACCTGGCCGAGTGGTCCAAGGCACTGGTGTTAGCCACCAGTCTCTTCGGAGGCGTGGGTTCAAATCTTACCGCTGGTATACGACTATGTTTGAAAGACTGCAGTGTGAAAAGACATCAAAAATGCAGTTTTTGGTAGAAAAATTTATTCTCTTTTAGAAATAATTTATTTTAGTTACAAAAGGTTTTTAACCCAATTAATTTCCTTTAAAATGAGCTATTGAACGACCCTCTACGATGTTCCAGTGCCAAGCTATCTCTGGAAACAAAGAAAAGAGAAAAAAAAATCCCGTTTAGGCAGAAGGTTGTAGTAGCTGCCAATTTTCTTGATTTTCAAGCCAATATATTTCCCTTGCTGTTCAAGTCAAGGGACAGAAATTTTACTATACAGGGGTTTCGGACAAGGCGGTTCTAATGGTGTACTTTTTGTTTTGATCTGACTCCCCTTTTTTAGGAGTTAGGGGTTTTTATATTTCTTAACATTGGACGTGATCGTCTCTTACTAGGTTGCTAGCTACCGCTGCAACCCGGATAGGTTGCTAGCTACCGCTGCAACCCGGATACGTACTTTACGTGTTACAAACCAAAATAAGTTTGGTTCCAGAATACACTAACAACTTTGAACTGAGATTAAAAAAAATTCTCTTCCAGGAAACAAAAAGTAAAACTAATTATAAAATTTTCATATATTTTTGTTGTTTAAATTAAGAACTTACTATTACTGATTAGGCATCATAAATATTTTTGCAGTTTACATAATAATTTTAGCGATTAAGCCAAAAAATAAAATTTTGGTTCCAGGAGTTTCGGTTACTATTGAGACAAGTAGCTATTATTACTATAGAGTTCATTACCATGAACTGTTTGATTGCTTAAAAATTCAAATATCTTCGAAAAGACTGCAGTATGAAAATACATCAAAAATGCAATTTTTTTGACAAAATTGATTCTACTTTAAAAAGTATTTTATTTTTAATTACAAAAGGCACTAGATGTTGCAATTGCCTTTAAAAAGAGTTATTATACAGCTCCCTATGATTTTCCAGTGCCCAAATAGCTGAGGAGGAAAAAAAAGCGGAAAGAAAAAAATATCCCGTTTGTGGAGAATAACGTGGTAAAAGTCAATTTTCTTGATTTTCAAGCCAATATTTTTTCTTTGTTATTCAAGCCAAAGGGTGGTAAGTTTCCTTTATAGAGGATTCGGACAAGGCGGTTCTAATGGTGTACTTTTTGTTTTGATCTGACTCTTTTTTTAGGAGTTGGGGGGTTTTATATTTCTTAACATTGGAGGTGATCGTCACTTACTAGGTTGCTAGCTACCGCTGCAACCCGGATTCACCTTTGGCTATTTTTAGGAATTATTCTAGTTTCAGTTGACATAATTTTTTGGTTAAAACTCCCCAAAAATTACTGCATTTTACATAATAATGGATAATTATGTAAGAAATAACATAAGTTTCAAAAGGTTAAACCTACCTAAACCCCATTTATAAGGAACTATATACTGTTTCTGTGTATAAATCCTCATTACAAACAGGAAAAAGCTTCCAGCTTTTTCTTATTTCGAATAGTAAGAGACGAACCTCAGAAAATCAAGCAGCTAACTAAATCCATTATATGCAATGGTTTGTTCTTCTATGATCGTCTTTTAATATAAATCTTTAACTTTAGCTTCATTAATAAGATACTTAATACATTTTATATGGTCTACTGGTTAGGGTAGCTGACTTTTACCTAGTTTGCCTGAGTTGGAATCCCAGTATGGGAAATTTTTACCTATGATGATATCTTAAGGAAAATTTCTCATCTATATGATGATTCCTTATAATACTTCAGTTTTTATGGACTAATGTTCGTTCTTAAATGTATAGAACTTTGAATTCTGTGATCTGAGTTCAAATCTCGGTTGACGGTTCTTATGAAATTTAGCTTACTTATGCTACCATTTTGGTTTCTGCCGTAATTCTTTCTTTTCAAAATTAAATTAGTTACTATGGCCTAGAGTTAGTTCTCTACCATATCGTAACAATTTATTTTATAGTAATAATTATTTTTGTTAATTAAAAAAGGTTTCTATATACAGAAACTTTCTTAAAATGAGCCATTACACAGCTCTTTATTATGACCTAGAACTGTTTGATTTAATACTTTAGTTACTAAGGATTACAGTTCGTTCCTTATTTTAATTATTCTCTTTTAGAAATAATTTATTTTAGTTACTATAGATTTTTAACCCAATTAATTTCCTTTAAAATGCGCTATTGAACAACCCTTTACGATGTTCCAGTGCCAAGCTATCTGTGGAAAAGAAAAAAAGAAAAAAAAGAAAAAAAAAAGAAAAAAATATCCCGTTTAGGCAGAATGTTGTAGTAGCTGCCACTTTTCTTGATTTTCAAGCCAATATATTTCCCTTGCTGTTCAAGCCAAGGGACAGAAATTTTACTATGCAGGGGTTTCGGACAAGGCGGTTCTAATGGTGTACTTTTTGTTTTGATCTGACTCTTTTTTAAGAACTATGGGTTTTTATATTTCTTAACATTGGACGTGATCGTCTCTTACTAGGTTGCTAGCTACCGCTGCAACCCGGATGCAACCCAGACTAGGTTGCTAGCTACCGCTGGAACCCCGATAATTGAAAAACACCATTTATGATGAGCTATATTCGTCCTTTATGTAATATGGACCGGCAACTGTGGAACAGTTTACAGATGTAATGGGAAATCTTATACATCACTGTTAATATATGGAGGCATAATTGTCCTTTACTTAGTTTCAGCTTAAATTCGATGATCAAGCCTTTATGTACTACATCCAACGACTATGACGTCATTGATCAATATTGTATATACAAAATGAAGTTTTTCGTGAAAAATAATTAATAAAAAAAATTAAGTGCAAAAGGTGCTAGATCTAGAGATTTCCTTTAAAATGAGCCATTGAACAACTCTCTACGATGTTCCAGTGAAAAGCTATCTCTGGAAACAAAAGAAAGAAAAAAATATCCCGTTTGTGCAGAATAACGTGGTTAAAGTCAATTTTCTTGATTTTCAAGCCAATATATTTTATTTGTTATTCAAGCAAAAGGGTGGTAAGTTTCCTTTATAGGGGGTTCGGACAAGGCTGTTCTAATGGTGTACTTTTTGTTTTGATCTGACTTTTTTTCTAGGAGTTAGGGGTTTTTATATTTCTTAACATTGGACGTGATCGTCTCTTACTAGGTTGCTAGCTACCGCTGCAACCCGGATTTAATGTAAAAATATAATTAGTATAGGGAAGAGTTCGATCTTTATTATAAGCAGTATGAAAATACATCAAAAATGCAATTTTTATGCTAACTAAGTCCAATGTATGGAATGGTTTGTTATTTCAGTGATCGTCTTTTAATGTAAAAATATAAATACTGTAATCTTAACTATAGTGAAGTTGCGTATGCAAGTTAGTATGGGGAAGAGTTTGATCTTTATTGTATTTCTGAGGAAAAATTTCTTCTCTCTTAGAAATAATTTATTTTAGTTACTAAAGATTTTTAACCCAATTAATTTCCTTTAAAATAAGCTATTGAATAACTCTCTACGTTGTTCCAGTGCCAAGCTATCTGTGGAAAAGAAAAAGAAAGAAGAAAGAAAAAAAATATGCCGTTTAGGCAGAATGTTGTAGTAGCTGCCACTTTTCTTGAATTTCAAGTCAATATATCTCCCTTGCTGTTCAAGCCAAGGGACAGAAAGTTTCCTATACAGGGGTTTCGGACAAGGCGGTTCTAATGGTGTACTTTTTGTTTTGATCTGACTTTTTTTTATGAGTTATGGGTTTTCATATTTCTTAACATTCTAAGTGATTGTCTCTTACTAATTTGCTAGCTACCGCTGCAACCGGGATCTCAAAGAATCAGGCAGCAAACTCAGTCCAATGTATGCAATGGTTTGTTCTTCTAATGATCGTTTTTTAATATAACTTTACCGCGAACTGTTTGATTGCTTCAAAAATCGAATATCTTTGAAAAGACTGCAGTATGAAAAGACATCAAAAATGCAGTTTTTAGTGGAAAAATTTATTCTCTTTTTGAAATAATTTATTTTAGTTACAAAATATTTTTAACCCAATTAATTTCTTTTAAAATGAGTCATTGAACAGCTCTCTAAGATGTTCCAGTGCCAAGCTATCTGTGGAAAAGAAACAGAATGAAGAAAGAAAAAATTATGCCGTTTAGGCAGAATGTTGTATTAGCTGTCACTTTTCTTGATTTTCAAGCCAATATATATCCTTTGCTGTTCAAGCCTCATAAGAGGAAGTTTACTATACAGGGGTTTCGGACAAGGCAGTTCTAATGGTGTACTTTTTGTTTTGATTTGACTTTTAGGAGTTATGGGTTTTTATCTTAACATTGGACGTGATCGTCTCTTACTAGGTTGCTAGCTACCGCTGCAACCCTTCCCTTGTTGTTCAAGATAATGGACGGTAGGTTTCCTGTATAGGGATTTGAGACAAGGCGGTTCCACTAGTGTACTTAGTTTTTTTTTAATCTAATTCTAGTTTTGGGAGTTATGGAATATTTCACTTTTTACTATACATTTTACTATGTAACTTTTATTTCATAAGTCTTCAATAGTCAAATGGTAAGAATACCCACCTGTCACGTGGAAGAACGGGGTTGGAATCCCCGTCCTTTAGAAATTTTAATAGGTTTAATTAAAAGGAAGATCTTTTGGGCTTGAGTTTGTTTTTTACTATTTTATTACTATCTTTTAGTCTCTTTGTGGGGTTTTCTACTCATTCTTTACTTTATACCATGTCGATCCTTTGTGTATACCGCCGCAACCCGGATATGTTGCAAGCTACTATTGCAACCCGGATTCCAGTTACAATGGGCTATAGCTCGTCCTTTAATGTAATTCTTTATTATAAAACCCCTGGAACCACCATATATCAGTTACTATGGGTGAGAGATCGTTCTTTACTGTAATATTACTGATTAGGCATCATAAATATTTTTGCAGTTTACATAATAATTTTAGCGATTAAGCCAAAAAAGAAAATTTTGGTTCCAGGAGTTTCGGTTACTATTGAGACAAGTAGCTATTATTACTATAGAGTTCATTACATGGACTGTTTTATTGCTTCAAAATTCAAATATCTTTGAAAAGACTGCAGTATGAAAATACATCAAAAATGCAATTTTTTTGACAAAATTGATTCTACTTTAAAAAGTATTTTATTTTTAAATACAAAAGTGACTAGATGTTGCAATTTCCTTTAAAATGAGCTATTATACAGCTCTCTATGATTTTCCAGTGCCCAGCTAGCTGAGCAGAAAGAAAAAGCGGAAAGAAAAAATATCCCGTTTGTGGAGAATAACGTGGTAAAAGTCAATTTTCTTGATTTTCAAGCCAATATATTTTCTTTGTTATTCAAGCCAAAGGGAGGTAAGTTTCCTTTATAGAGGATTCGGACAAGGCGGTTCTAATGGTGTACTTTTTGTTTTGATCTGACTCTTTTTTTAGGAGTTGGGGGGTTTTATATTTCTTGACATTGGAGGTGATCGTCTCTTACTAGGTTGCTAGCTACCGCTGCAACCCGGATACCGCTGCAATCCAGATCATATCGTAACAATTTATTTTATTATAATAATTATTTTTGTTAATTACAAAAGGTTTCTATATACAGCAGTTTCCTTTAAAATAAGTCATTACTCAGATCTTTATTATGACCATGAAATGTTTGATTTAATACTTCGGTTACTATGGGTTACAGTTCGTTCCTTATTGTAAATTTTTTTAGAATTTATGGGTTTTTATATTTCTTAACATTGGACGTGATCGTCTCTTATTAGGTTTGCTAGCTACCGCTGCAACCCGTATACTTTTAAGGACATATGATTACAAACAGGAAATAGCCTACGGCTTTTTCTTCTTTAAAATAGTAAGAGCCGAACCTCGAGCAATCAAGTGGCTAATTTCTTTGAACGAACCTAAAAAAGTTGAGTAGCTAACTAAGCCCAATGTTTGCAATGGTTTTTATTCCAGTGATCGTCTTTTAATGCAATTAATTTAAAACTGGACTATAGATCGCTCTTTAATGTAAAATACTAGCCTACACTATAGTTAAGTGGCCTATAAAATTTAGTAGAGGCAAGTGGTCGTTCTTTATTATAAATCACTCCTTTACTAACTTATACTCTTGTTAAGTGGCCTATAAAATTTAGCATAGGCAAGAGGTCGTTCTTTATTATACTGGTCTAAATTAAAAGATTAAATCTATTGCTCAGATACCATAAATATTTTCGCAGTTTGTAACTTTAGCAATTCTGAACTGAAAACGAAAATAAAATAAAAATCGATTTTTTCAATGTTTACGTCACGTCGCTCATTACGTCATATATGGTTATTTAGTAATATTTTATATTACTATATTTTATATTTCATGATTGCAAAATGTAATTAGATTTCGTTCTTTATTGTAACTATACTATAATTAAGTGGCGTATAAAATTTAGTATAGGCAAGAGGTCGTTCTTTATTATAATTCCTTGAAACTCCGGGTTACAGCTTCCGCTGCAACCCGGATACCGCTACAATTTGGATAGCCTGCAGCTACCCTTGGAAACACCATATATCAGTTACTATGGGCGAGAGATCGTTCTTTACTGTAATTGATCTTTTGTTTGGCTGTCTCAATTTTTGCATGTCTATAATCTTCATCATTGTGATAACACATCTTGCTGTTTTCTTTTGCTCTCTCAATTATTACTTCGCGATACGCCTGGTCGGTTGAATACCTTTGTTTTGCTCTCTCAATTATTACTTCTCGATACACCTGGTCGGTTGAATACCTTTGCTTTTTTCTTTTCAAGTTACTATCTCTGTTGTTTGTGTAGTACTCTTTCTTCAACTTGCGTATAGCCTGCTTTGATCTAACCATTATTCTAATCAAGAATGAGAGAATTTTCAGTTTTGACTTTCCTTATATACTAATTATGACGTCACTCTATTCACGTCATAGCTCTAATATAAAACTATGATGACGTTAATTATTTATCTAGTAGGGTTTCAGACAAGGTATTTCTAATGATGTACTTTTGTTTTGATCTGACTCTATTTTTAGGAGTTTGGGGTTTTTATATTTCTTAGCATTGGACTGATCGTCTCTTACTAGGTTGCTAGCTACTGCTGCAACCCAAATTCACATATATATTTATTTATGAGAGGCAGCCTGGCCAAGTGGTCCAAGGCACTGGTGTTAGCCACCAGTCTCTTCAGAGGCGTGGGTTCAATTCTTACCGCTGGTATACGATTATGTTTGAAAGACTGCAGTGTGAAAAGACATCAAAATGCAGTTTTTGGAGTGGTCCAAGGCACTCGTGTTACCCACCAGTCTCTTCGGAGGCGTGGGTTCAAATCTTACCGCTGGTATACGATTATGTTTGAAAGACTGCAGTGTGAAAAGACATCAAAAATGCAGTTTTTGGTGGAAAAATTTATTCTCTTTTAGAAATAATTAATTTTAGTTACTATAGATTTTTAACCCAATTAATTTCCTTTAAAATGAGCTATTGAACAACCCTCTACGATGTTCCAGTGCCAAGCTATCTCTGGATACAAAAAAAGAAAAAAAGAAAAAAAGAAAAAAATATCCCGTTTGTGGAGAATAACGTGGTTCAAGTCAATTTTCTTGATTTTCAAGACAATATATTTCCCTTGCTGTTCAAGCCAAGGGACAGAAAGTTTCCTATACAGGGGTTTCAGACAAGGCGGTTCTAATGGTGTACTTTTTGTTTTGATTTGACTCCTTTGTTAGGAACTATGGGCTTTTATATTTCTTAACATTGGACGTGATCGTCTCTTACTAGGTTGCTAGCTACCGCTGCAACCCGGATGATCGTCTCTTACTAGGTTGCTAGCTACCGCTGCAACCCGGATCTATAAAAATACTTATTTTTGTTAATTACAAAAAAATTTCTATATACAGCAGTTTCCTTTAAAATAAGCCATTACAAAGCTCTTTATTATGACCACGAACTGTTTAATTTGATACTTCAGTTGCTAGGGGTATCAAATCCTGCCAGAAGTAATTTTTAGACATTTATCTATTTAAAGTCTAAATAAAAATTTTATTAAATAGTACTACACTAGATCCTCTTGGCTGACATCGTTCTATTTATGTACTATGGGTGAGAGATTGTTCTTTACTGTAAACTAGCTACCGCTGCAACCCGGATAAAATTTTTATCATATCTTATATGTAACTTTCACTATATAAGTCTTCGATAGTCTAATGGTAAGTACTGCGAACTTGTTGCATGGGAGAGCGGGGCTCGATTCCCCGTTGGGGAGAACTTTTAATATGTTGAATTAAAATCACTATCCTTTAAATTTAAAATTTGAAAAAGAAACTTGTTTATTTACATCCTAGCTAAAATAATGGAGATAATATGAATGAACCACAGGGTTCAGTTTCTTTGGGCTTGAGTTCATTTTTTAACTGTAAATACAAACAGGAAAAAGCCTACGGCTCTTTCTTCCTTTAAATAGTAAGATACGAAACTCAAACAATCAAGTAGCTAAATTCAATGTATGGAATGGTTTGCTATTTCATTGATCGTCTTTTAATGTAATTTCAGCTATATCCGATGAACTTTATGCTATAAGAGATCATAAAACAATTAATTACCTTTTATATATATCTCATATGGTCTAGTGGTTTAGGATAGTTGGCTTTCAATTAATTGGTTTGGGTTCAAATCCCGGTACGGGAATTATTTTTAAACGAAATTAGATGAAATTAATTAGCTAATTTGACAAGACATAGTAGGTAACTAAGGGCAAGAGTTCGTTCTTTACTATAAAAACAGGAAAAAGCCTATGGCTTTTTCTTGATTGGAATAGTAAGAGACGACCTGGCTACAAACTATGATTATGGCATCATTGATCAATCTTTAACATGAAATGTTCTTTGCTGTAATGGTTTGTTCTTTACTAGGTATCAGCCGTCTCTACAGCCATGATACTGATGGAAATTACATAATCCCTATTTATGTTTCATTTTTAATGGGCTAGGTGTCGTTCTTTATTGTAAAAAAATTTAGTATAGGCAAAAGATCGTTCTTTATTATAAAAGTGCTTTTCTAATGATCGTCCTTTAATCTAAACTATGGACTAAAGTTCGTTCTTTAATGTAATAATTTATATAATATCAGAAAACCTTACTGCAGAGGTTTCGAGCTCCTGTCTACAAATATGTGGAATTTGGTATTTTTTTGGCAAAATTGCTTAATAAATCAAATATCTTTGAGAAGACTGCAATATGAAAAGACAATTGATAAAAGTATCATGTGTAACATATTGTTAATTTTTAAACTTTTAGTCCAAGTGGCAAGCACGATCGGCCTTTAACCGAAAGGATGGTGGTTCAAGCCAACCGGGATCATTTTCTTTAATTTTTCATTCGGCTATCAATAAAATCATATCATTACTATATAATTAATTAGTATAGGTTTATTTAATATAGGAAAGAGATCGTTCTTTATTATAAAATTTTTTATTCCAATTATCCTCTTTTAATGTAATAATTGACAAACACCAATTATGATGAGATATATCGGTCCTTTATGTAATTAACATTGGACGTGATCGTCTCTTACTAGGTTGCTAGCTAACGCTGTAAACCGGAAGCTGCTAGCTACCACTGCAACCCAGATTTGTTACTATATACTATATATTACCTATACTATAGTTAAGTGGCCTATAAAATTTGGTATAGGCAAAAGGTCGTTCTTTATTATATTTAACTGTAAATACAAACAGGAAAAAGCCTATGGCTTTTTCTTCCTTTAAATAGTAAGAGACGAAACTCAAACAATCAAGTAGCTAAATCCAATGTATGGAATGGTTTGCTATTTCAGTGATCGTCTTTTAATGTAAGGTGTTAGCCACCAGTCTCTTCAGAGGCGTGGGTTCAATTCTTACCGCTGGTATACGATTATGTTTGAAAGACTGCAGTGTGAAAAGACATCAAAATGCAGTTTTTGGTGGAAAAATTTATTCTCTTTTAGAAATAATTTATTTTAGTTACTATAGATTTTTAACCCAATTAATTTCCTTTAAAATGAGCTATTGAACAACCCTCTACGATGTTCCAGTGCCAAGCTATCTCTGGATACAAAAAAAGACAAAAAAAAGAAAAAAAGAAAAAAATATCCCGTTTAGGCAGAATGTTGTAGTAGCTGCCACTTTTCTTGATTTTCAAGCCAATATATTTCCCTTGCTGTTCAAGCCAAGGGACAGAAATTTTACAATGCAGGGGTTTGGGACAAGGCGGTTCTAATGGTGTACTTTTTGTTTTGATCTGACTCTTTTTTTTAAGAACTATGGGTTTTTATATTTCTTAACATTGGACGTGATCGTCTCTTACTAGGTTGCTAGCTACCGCTGCAACCCGGACTAAAACAAAACAAAACACCAGAAACGTTTGAGTAAGCTGTTGCAGAACATCTTTATAATTTTCCTCATCACAGTATTTTATTTGATCAAACAAAAATAGTAGATACGTCTGTAGGTCTTTTTACAAAGCTTCAGGGAAATTATAGAAATAAAAAAAATACTATATGGGGGTATTAGTATCAATAGAGATGAAGGGGATTTTAGGATCAATTCGATTTATAATAGTTTAATTAAAAAGCAGGCAAGATTTTCAACCAGTACTGATTTTAATAATAGTTCTGAAACGAAAGATGACCTTACGGACAAAGGTCAGACTGGGTTAAATTCTGGGAAAGGTAAACGAACTGCAACTAAGCTTGCAAGCAAACGAATCCGTTCAATTTATAATTCAAACATTGGGTGATGAACTTGTAAGATAAAAGTAGGGGTTCGTTCTTTACTGTAAAATGGTATGATGAAATAATAATATGCATATGGTTCTTAAATCATGCTGTTTTAAGGTCCTATGTGGTGTCGCGGATAGGACAGCTGACTTTCATCTAGAAGGCCCGGGTTCGATTCCCGGTGTTGGAAAATTTTTAACTCTATAATCTTCGAACATTAGAAGCTCTAAATCTTTTATAATTTATAATGAACCATATCGATCCTTTATGTAAAATACCACTGCAACCTGGACAACCATGACTACGAGACGTTCCCATCTCTTACTAGTTTGCAGCTACCCTGCAAAATACCATATATAAATTACTTATGGGCTAGAGTTCGTTCTTCACTGTAAATTTCATAAGAAACTGGTTCTATTTTAAAAATAATTTGTTTTAATTACAAAAGGTTTTTATCCCATTAATTTCCCTTAAAATGAATCAATTCTTAAATTGAACAATTCTCTACGATATTCCAGTGCCAAGCTATCTTATGATGATTTCTTAAGGAATTATAAATAAAATTTCTTAATGTAATAAAAATAATTTGTTTTAAATACAAAATGTTTTTAACCCCATTAATTTCCTTTAAAATGAGCCATTGAACAACTCTCTACGATGTTCCAGTGCCAACCTATCTGTTGAATTACTCTCCTATACTATAATTAAGTGGCGTATAAAATTTAGTATAGGCAAGAGGTTGTTCTTTATTATACAAGTCGACGATTTTGTTTTGGCCTTATTATTATGATCTGACTCCTTTGTTAGGAACTATGGGTTTTTATATTTCTTAACATTGGACGTGATCGTCTCTTACTAGGTTGCTAGCTACCGCTGCAACCCGGATTGGTATGGTGAAATAATAATATGCATATGGCTCTTAAATCATACTTATTTATGGTTCCATATGTCTTTATTATAATAACCAAATAAAAGTAAAATGAATATGCAAATTTTGTTTTAATTATTCATGTATGGTGAGCCAAAATAAAAACCTGCTTTAATTCAAAAACGTTCACAAATTAAATAATAAACAAGTTTTTTTGAACTGAAAGTAAGAAGTGACATTAAAATTTAAAACAAAAGATATTATTCCGAATATGAAAGGGACTGTCCCCTCCTCAATGCCTCGCTCTTTACGCTTAATTTTTTTATTGTTTTAAAAAAACGTTGTGAGAAAGAGTCTAACTTTAGCGTAAAGAGCGAGGCATTGAGGAGGGGAGAGCCCCTTTCATACACGGAATAATTTCTATTTGATTAAAATTTGACGGTACGACGAAATAACGTGAAATGACGCCATTATAACTAATGTCATTATATAGTTGATCTTTTAACGACATTTATGGTTGTAACCTACGGTGATGACGCTATTCATCATCTTGTATATGAAAATTCAAGATTTTGTCAGGGAATTGATTTTATACTAAATATGGTGTTTTTATTTTACCTACAAAAGGCACTAAATGTAGCAATTTCCTTCAAAATGAGCCCTTAAACAGTTCGGTATGATGTTCCAATACCCAGCTAGCGGCAGAGGGAAAAATGGACAAGAGTGGACACATCAATGCTGCCTATACAAAATAAACAAAAAAAAAGTTTTTTCAACTGAAAGTAAGAAGCAACATCTAGACTTAAAACGGACAGAAATTATTACGTATATTAGGGGGTTCCCATAGTCATCACCTCGCTCAATACCGAGCTCGAAACCTCTGCTGTAGGGTTCTCTGATATGCTGAATCTGATGATGTGATTTTTATTAAGATATTAAAAACCCGGATGATCGTCTCTTACTAGGTTGCTAGCTACCGCTGTTAACTGGATGTTAGCTACCGCTGCAACCCGGATTACAGCCAATTTTCTTTATTTTCAAGCCAATATATTTTCCTTGTTATTCAAGCTAAGGGACGGTAAGTTTGCTTCTTAGAGGTTTTGGATAAGGTGATTATAAGAGTGTACTTATTGTTTGAATCTGAATTTTTTTTCAGGAGTTATGGGTTACTTTAGTTTTCACTATGGGGCAGGATCTTCTCTTACTAAGTTGCTAGCTATCAGCGCGACCCAGATAACAAACAGGAAAAAACTTATGGCTTTTTCTTATTTGGAATAGTAAGAGACGAACTCTAGAGAGTCAGGCAGCTAACTTAGTCTAATATGTGGTATGGTTTGTTCTTTACTAGGTTTCAGCTATCTGTACAGCCATGATACCAATGAAAATTACATAATTCCTATTTATATTTCAGTTAACATGGGCTAGATGTCGTTCTATATTATAAGAAGAGTTCGATCTTTATTATAAAACTTCATTAATCAGATATTTTAATATATCCTATGTGGTCTAGAGGTTGGTATAGCTCTCACACAGTTGGCTTGAGTTCAATTTCCGTATGGGAAATTTTTACTTATGACGATTTCTTAAGGAATATAATTAAAATTTCTTAATGTAGTAAAAACAATTTGTTTAATTACAAAAGGTTTTTAACCCCATTAATTTCCTTTAAAATGAGCCATTGAACAACTCTCTACGATGTTCCAGTCAAACCTATCTGTTGAATTACTAACCTATACTATAATTAAGTGGCGTATGAAATTTAGTATAGGCAAGAGATCGTTCCTTATTATAATTTTTTTTAGGAGTTATGGGTTTTTATATATCTTAACATTGGACGTGATCGTCTCTTAATAGGGTTGCTAGGTACCACTACAACCCGGATGATGTGAAATTACAAACAGGAAAAAGCCTATTGCTTTTTCTTGATTGGAATAGTAAGAGACGACCTGGCTACAAACTATGATTATGGCATCATTGATCAATCTTTAACATGAAATGTTCTTTGCTGTAATGATTTGTTCTTTACTAGGTATCAGCCGTCTCTACAGCCATGATACTGATGGAAATTACATAATCCCTATTTATGTTTCATTTTTAATGGGCTAGGTGTCGTTCTTTAATGTATTCCTTTAAAATGAGCTATTGAACAACCCTCTACGATGTTCCAGTGCCAAGCTATCTGTGGAAAAGAAAAAAAAAAGAAAAAAATATCCCGTTTGGGGAGAATAACGTGGTTAAAGTCAATTTTTTTGATTTTCAAGCCAATATATTTCCCTTGCTGTTCAAGCCAAGGGACAGAAAGTTTCCTATACAGGGGTTTCTGACAAGGCGGTTCTAATGGTGTACTTTTTGTTTTGATCTGACTCCTTTGTTAGGAACTATGGGTTTTTATATTTCTTAACATTGGACGTGATCGTCTCTTACTAGGTTGCTAGCTACCGCTGCAACCCGGATTACTGCAATGCTAGCTACTGCTGCAACCCTGATACTGTGAATCAGTTACCACTTGGGTTTTCTTTTATGCTATATCATTACAAACAGGAAAAAGCCTACGGCTTTTTCTTCTTTGAAATAGTAAGAGACGAACCTCAAGCAACTATCCCTGGAACCACCATTTATCAGTTACTATGGATGAGAGATCGTTCTTTACTGTAAATTCTTCTTTTAAATAGTAAGAGACGAGTCTCAAATAATCAAGTAGCTAGCTAATTCCAAAGGTATGCAATTTTTGTTATTCCAATGATCGTTTTTTATTGTAACTAGGTTTCAGCCATCTCTACAGCCATTATACTATTGGAAATTACATAATCCCTATTTATGTTTTAGTTAACATGGGCAAGGTGTCGTTCTTTATTGTATAATGTAATAAAAACAATTTGTTTTAATTACAGAAAGTTTTTGACCCCAATAGTTTCCTTTAAAATGAGCCATTGAACAACTCTCTACGATGTTCCAGTGCGAAGCTATCTGTTGAATTACTAACCTATACTATAATTAAGTGGCCTAAAAAATTTAGTATAGATAAGAGGTTGTTCTTCATTATAAATTTCAGACAAGGTAATTCTAATGATGTACTTTTGTTTTGATCTGACTCTATTTTTAGGAGTTTTGTTATATTTCTTAGCATTGGACTGATCGTCTCTTACTAGGTTGCTAGCTACTGCTTCAACCCAAATTCACATATATATTTATTTATGAGAGGCAGCCTGGCCGAGTGGTCCAAGGCACTGGTGTTATCCACCAGTCTCTTCGGAGGCGTGGGTTCAAATCTTACCGCTGGTATACGATTATGTTTGAAAGACTGGAGTGTGAAAAGACATCGAAAATGCAGTTTCTGGTGGAAAAATTTATTCTCTTTTAGAAATAATTTATTTTAGTTACAAAAGGTTTTTAACCCAATTAATTTCCTTTAAAATGAGCTATTGAACAACCCTCTACGATGTTCCAGTACCAAGCTCTCTGTGGAAAATAAAAAAAGAAAAAAAGAAAAAAATATCTCGTTTAGGCAGAATGTTGTAGTAGCTGGCACATTTTTTTTATTTTCAAGCCAATATATTTCCCTTGCTGTTCAAGCCAAGGGACAGAAAGTTTCCTATAAAGGGGTTTCGGACAAGGCGGTTCTAATTGTGTACTTTTTGTTTTGATCTGACTCCTCTGTTAGGAACTATGGGTTTTTATATTTCTTAACATTGGACGTGATCGTCTCTTACTAGGTTGCTAGCTACCGCTGCAACCCGGATAACACTTCAGTTACTATGGACTGAAGATCGTTCTTTAATGTAACCTGCTTTGATCTAACCATTATTCTAATCAAGAATGAGAGAATTTTCAGTTTTTTCTTTCCTTATATACTAATTATGACGTCACTCTATTCACGTCATAGCTCTAATATAAAACTATGATGACGTTCATTATTTATCTAGTAGGGTTTCAGACAAGGTATTTCTAATGATGTACTTTTGTTTTGATCTGACTCTATTTTTAGGAGTTTTGGGTTTTTATATTTCTTAGCATTGGACTGATCGTCTATTACTAGGTTGCTAGCTACTGCTGCAACCCAAATTCACATATATATTTATTTATGAGAGGCAGCCTGGCTGAGTGGTCCAAGGCACTGGTGTTAGCCACCAGTCTCTTCAGAGGCGTGGGTTCAATTCTTACCGCTGGTATACGATTATGTTTGAAAGACTGCAGTGTGAAAAGACATCAAAATGCAGTTTTTGGTGGAAAAATCCCGTTTAGTATACTGGAAACAAAGAAAAGAGAAAAAAATACCCCGTTTAGGCAGAATGTTGTAGTAGCTGCCACTTTTCTTGATTTTTTAGTACTGATTTTTTAACTTGTGTGTAGCTTGCTTTGATCTAACCATTATGTATTCATGAATGAGACCATTTACAGTTTTGACGTTTCTTATATAGTAATTATGACGTCACTGCATTAAAAATACAGTTTTTATTGGAAAAATTTATTCTCTTTTAGAAATAATTTATTTTAGTTACTATAGATTTTTAACCCAATTAATTTCCTTTAAAATGAGCTATTGAACAACCCTCTACGATGTTCCAGTGCCAAGCTATCTCTGGATACAAAAAATAAAAAAAAAAAGAAAAAAATATATCGTTTGGGGAGAATAACGTGGTTAAAGTCAAGTTTCTCGATTTTCAAGCCAATATATTTCCCTTGCTGTTCAAGCCAAGGGACAGAAAGTTTCCTATACAGGGGTTTCGGACAAGGCGGTTCTAATGGTGTACTTTTTGTTTTGATCTGACTCCTGCTTTAGGAGCTATGGGTTTTTATATTTCTTAACATTGGACATGATCGTCTCTTACTAGGTTGCTAGCTACCGCTGCAACCCGGACAAGCCAATATATTTCCCTTGCTGTTCAAGCCAAGGGACAGAAAGTTTCCTATACAGGGGTTTCGGACAAGGCGGTTCTAATGGTGTACTTTTTGTTTTGATCTGACTCCTGCTTTAGGAGCTATGGGTTTTTATATTTCTTAACATTGGACGTGATCGTCTCTTACTAGGTTGCTCAGCGGTAGCTAGCAGCGGTCGTGTTTTTTTGTAAGTATCTTAATAGGTTGCTAGCTACCGCTGCAACCCGGACTAGGTTTCAGCCATCTCTACAGCCATGATACTATTGGAAATTACATAATCCCTATTTATGTTTTAGTTAACATGGGCAAGGTGTCGTTCTTTATTGTATAGTAGCTGCCACTTTTCTTGATTTTTTAGTACTGATTTTTTAACTTGTGTGTAGCTTGCTTTGATCTAACCATTATGTATTCATGAATGAGACCATTTACAGTTTTGACGTTTCTTATATAGTAATTATGACGTCACTGCATTAAAAATACAGTTTTTATTGGAAAAATTTATTCTCTTTTAGAAATAATTTATTTTAGTTACTATAGATTTTTAACCCAATTAATTTCCTTTAAAATGAGCTATTGAACAACCCTCTACGATGTTCCAGTGCCAAGCTATCTCTGGATACAAAAAAGAAAAAAAAAGAAAAAAATATCTCGTTTGGGGAGAATAACGTGGTTAAAGTCAATTTTCTCGATTTTCAAGCCAATATATTTCCCTTGCTGTTCAAGCCAAGGAACAGAAAGTTTCCTATACAGGGGTTTCGGACAAGGCGGTTCTAATGGTGTACTTTTTGTTTTGATCTGACTCCTGCTTTAGGAGCTATGGGTTTTTATATTTCTTAACATTGGACGTGATCGTCTCTTACTAGGTTGCTAGCTACCGCTGCAACCCGGACAAAAGCTTATTTACCTGTTCAACGTTGAGAGTACGAATATAGTCAATTGATGCTTGGTACTCTGTTTTATCCTCAATAAGAATTTTCAAAGCTGCATCGTATCGACCATTGGTTTCAGCAACCTTAAGTGCTTCATCAATATAACCAGCATGTCGACAGATCTTGATCGCTGTTTCCACGTCATACCCAAGTTTGGTGTCTTTCTATATATAAACCTATACTATAATTAAGTGGCGTATAAAATTTAGTATAGGGAAGAGTTCGATCTTTATTATAATGCAGTGTGAAAAGACATCAAAAATGCAGTTTTTGGTGGAAAAATTTATTTTCTTTTAGAAATAATTTATTTTAGTTACTATAGATTTTTAACCAAATTAATTTAATTTAAAATGAGCCATTGAACAACTCTCTACGATGTTCCAGTGTCAAGCTATCTCTGGAAAAGAAGAAAAAAGAAAAAAAGAAAAAAAAAATATCCCGTTTAGGCAGAATGTTGTAATAGCTGCCACTTTTCTTGATTTTCAAGCCAATATATGTCCCTTGCTGTTTCAAGCCAAGGGACAGAAAGTTTCCTATACAGGGGTTTCGGACAAGGCAGTTCTAATGGTGTACTTTTGAATTTGATCTGACTCCTCTGTTAGGAACTATGGGTTTTTATATTTCTTAACATTGGACGTGATCGTCTCTTACTAGGTTGCTAGCTACCGCTGCAACCCGGATGGCTTGTTGTTTACTAGGTTTCAGCTATCTCTTCAGCCATGATACTGATGGAAATTACATAATCCCTATTTATGTTTCAGTTAACAGGGGCTAAGTGTCGTTCTTTATTGTACTATAAAAAAACAGGAAAAAGCCTATGGCTTTTTCTTAATTGGAATAGTAAGAGACGACATGGCTACAACCTAAGAATATGACTTCATTGATCAATCTTTAACATGAAATTAATTACAAAAGGTTTTTGCTAGCTACTGCTGCAACCCAAATTCACATATATATTTATTAGAGGCAGCCTGGCCGAGTAGTCAGAGGCACTGGTGTTAGCCACCAGTCTCTTCGGAGGCGTGGGTTCAAATCTTACCGCTGTTATACGATTATGTTTGAAAGACTGCAGTGTGAAAAGACATCAAAAATGCAGTTTTTGGTAGAATAATTTATTCTCTTTTAGAAAAAAATTATTTTAGTTACTATATATTCGTAACCCAATTAATTTTCTTTAACATGAGCTATTGAACAACTCTCTACGATGTTCCAGTGCCAAGCTATCTCTGGAAAAAAAAAATATCCCGTTTAGGCAGAATATTGTAGTAGCTGCCACTTTTCTTGATTTTCAATCCAATATATTTCCCTTGCTGTTCAAGCCAAGGGACAGAAAGTTTACAATACAGGAGTTTCGGATAAGGCGGTTCTAATGGTGTACTTTTTGTTTTGATATGACCCATTTTTTAGGAGCTATGGGTTTTTATATTTCTTAACATTGGACGTGATCGACTCTTACTAGGTTGCTAGCTACCGCTGCAACCCGGAAAATAACTATAAAGCTCGTTAACGCGAACTGATTGACAATACTGATGGTTAGAGTTCGGTCCTTAAGTTATCATATGCTGTTAAAATTCTTTCTTAAATGAATGTTTCTTGGTGTAGTGGTTAGTACTTAAGACTTTGAATCCTGAAGTCTGAGTTCAAATCCTGGTTGACGGTTTTTATGAATTGTAGTTTACTTATACTGCCATTTAGGTTTCTGCCGTAATTGTTTCTTTTCAAAATTAAATTATTTATTATGACCTAAGTTAGTTCTTTACCATATCATAACAATTTATTTTATAATAAAAATTATTTTTGTTAATTACAAAAGGTTTCTATACAGAGCAGTTTCCTTTAAAACGAGCCATCACACAGCTCTTTATTATGACCACGAACTATTTGATTTAATACTTCAGTTACTATGCGTTACATTTCGTTCCTTATTGTATACTTGCCCTAATCTGACGATCGTAAGACAAGGCATTACAAATCGAATCATTGCCATTTCAAAATTATTTAAACACTTTATACATTCCGGTGTACAGTCTATATGAAGGTTATTTAATACTGATCGGACATTCTCCTGACTTTTCAACATTTTCCCAGCACAGTAATCACAGACAAAGAATGAATCTATGACATCCTCTTTCCAACCTGTACATTGAATTAGTTGTTCTCTGTCATCTTTGGGTATGTCCTGTTGTAGGTGTTCTAAAATCGTGGCCATCATTACATCAAAACCTTTCTTATTTGAAAGGGATCTTAGACTCTTCAATTGGTATTTTGTCTTTATCTGCTCACAACTGTCACAATGCATTGTGGGGTATACATCCCTAATGTTAGCTACCTTATCAAGGCTCTCACCGAATAATTTTATTATTGTATTTTCATCCACAGAAACTCTAATATTGCTATCACCGTAAATGAAGTCTTGACTATTATTACGACAGAGTCTACTTGACACTTCTTCTATGTAATGACTTAGTTTCTTGTACGATCCCTATACTTTTATTAGATTAATATTTTGTATAATCTTACATTTTGATACTGCCTTATATACTCTATTAATGAAACATTTCAAGACAGGAAAATGTGGAGCTAGTGCCCTTAGAGAACGCAAATAGCTCTGACATCCCTCATTTGGGCTACAGTATAACGAATGCCCATGCTTTCTTGTGTCCGTGTAATTGATTTCACAATAATCCAAGCCGCCAAGGTAGAAATTAACCACTTTGTCAGTTGAAAATTTTAATGCTATATTATTTTCAAGGATATCAAAAAGAATTTGACATAATTCAATATCCGTCGGATAGAGCTTGCGATATCAGGGTGACATTGCCAAGTAACCTGCTGCCCAATTTTTGGTTTTGAATGTTTACTCAGATTGTTATAGGTGACTTCAGCCATCATAATTTCCTTGTCAGATCTAGATTCAGAGCATTCTTCAATAGTTGTCTCGTACTTTTCAGGACAGTTTGTTCTACTACACAGAGAATTTTTTGCCAAATATTCAGTAGAACTAAAAGAACTGTTTAAAACACAGTTAGAAATGCTTTTTTCTTGTGTCGGTGTTCCAGGAATTTGTTCTAAATCATTAGTCTTTCAAACACATTTACTAATAACCCTAACAGGCTCGTTTTCGCCATAATTGAAAAACATTGCTTTTCCTTCGCTGTTGATAGGTATGCTTGTATATATGTTTTTATTGCTGCTACATAAACTGCAATTGCTCCTTCCAAAATTAATATACGAATTTTCAAAGAAGTACGCCTCCGTATATTCACTGTGTTGTCGAACATTTTCCATTGCATCTGTAAACTGTTCCGCAGTTGCCAATCCATACCTTGGAAGCTTTTCATTAAACTGACAACATTTGTTTTGGATATTACTATGAAGCTTTGCCAAGGAATTCCTAGCCGACTTTTCAACAGCATCCGCTCTTTCAAAGAGAATTTTAATCTGTAATTTTGAATACTTTTCGTGATCCTGGTAAAACATGCGTAAAATGTTTCTCAATTTACGAAGATCAGCCTGCATTTTTGCCATCTTCTTGTATTTCTGAATGTAATTTTTCCCTTTGTCCTTATGCGTTCTTCGGTACAACCTCGCAGAGAATTTAATTTTTTCATTATAGCTTTTGTCACCCCAGCATCTACCCATTATTCTGGTAGCAACTTTTTTCTTATGTTTGTTTCGGTAATCTTCATCATTATCATACCGTTCCCTGCTCTTTTGTCTAGCCTGCTCAATTGTTGCTTCTCTATAAAGTTTATCATTGTGATAACGCTCCTTGATCTTTTGTCTAGCCTGCTCAATTCTTGCTTCTCTGTAATGTTCATCATTACCATACCGTTCCTTGATCTTTTGTTTGGCTGTCTCAATTTTTGCATGTCTATAATCTTCATCATTGTGATAACGTTCCCTGCTCTTTTGTCTAGCCTGCTCAATTGTTGCTTCTCTATAAAGTTTATCATTGTGATAACGCTCCTTGATCTTTTGTTTAGCCTGCTCAATTCTTGCTTCTCTGTAATGTTCATCATTACCATACCGTTCCTTGATCTTTTGTTTGGCTGTCTCAATTTTTGCATGTCTATAATCTTCATCATTGTGATAACACATCTTGCTGTTTTCTTTTGCTCTCTCAATTATTACTTCTCGATACGCCTGGTCGGTTGAATACCTTTGTTTTGCTCTCTCAATTTTTACTTCTCGATACGCCTGGTCGGTTTAATACCTTTGCTTTTTTCTTTTCAAGATACTAGCTCTGTTGTTTGTGTAGTACTCTTTCTTCAAATTGCGTATAGCTTGCTTCGATCTAACCATTATTCTAATCAAGAATGAGAGAATTTTCAGTTTTGACTTTCCTTATATACTAATTATGACGTCACTCTATTCACGTCATAGCTCTAATATAAAACTATGATGACGTTCATTATTTATCTAGTAGGGTTTCAGACAAGGTATTTCTAATGATGTACTTTTGTTTTGATCTGACTCTATTTTTAGGAGTTTTGGGTTTTTATATTTCTTAGCATTGGACTGATCGTCTATTACTAGGTTGCTAGCTACTGCTGCAACCCAAATTCACATATATATTTATTTATGAGAGGCAGCCTGGCCGAGTGGTCCAAGGCACTGGTGTTAGCCACCAGTCTCTTCAGAGGCGTGGGTTCAATTCTTACCGCTGGTATACGATTATGTTTGAAAGACTGCAGTGTGAAAAGACATCAAAAATGCAGTTTTTGGTGGAAAAATTTATTCTCTTTTAGAAATAATTGATTTTAGTTAATAAAGATTTTTAAACAAATTAATTTTCTTTAAAATGCTCTATTGAAAAACCCTTTACTATTTTCCAGTGCCAAGCTATCTGTGGAAAAGAAAAAATAAAAAAAAAAAGAAAAAAAAAAAGAAAAAAATATCCCGTTTAGGCAGAATGTTGTAGCCAATATATTTCCCTTGCTGTTCAAGCCAAGGGACAGAAATTTTACTATGCAGGGGTTTCGGACAAGGCGGTTCTAATGGTGTACTTTTTGTTTTGATCTGACTCTTTTTTTAAGAACTATGGGTTTTTATATTTCTTAACATTGGACGTGATCGTCTCTTACTAGGTTGCTAGCTACCGCTGCAACCCGGATAATTTATATAATATCAGAAAACCTTACTGCAGAGGTTTCGAGCTCCTGTCTACAAAAATGTGGAATTTGGTATTTTTTTGGCAAAATTGCTTAATAAATCAAATATCTTTGAGAAGACTGCAATATGAAAAGACAATTGATAAAAGTATCATGTGTAACATATTGTTAATTTTTAAACTTTTAGTCCAAGTGGCAAGCACGATCGGCCTTTAACCGAAAGGATGGTGGTTCAAGCCAACCGGGATCATTTTCTTTAATTTTTCATTCGGCTATCAATAAAATCATATCATTACTATATAATTAATTAGTATAGGTTTATTTAATATAGGAAAGAGATCGTTCTTTATTATAAAATTTTTTATTCCAATTATCCTCTTTTAATGTAATAATTGACAAACACCAATTATGATGAGATATATCGGTCCTTTATGTAATTAACATTGGACGTGATCGTCTCTTACTAGGTTGCTAGCTACCGCTGTAAACCGGAAGCTGCTAGCTACCACTGCAACCCAGATTTGTTACTATATACTATATATTACCTATACTATAGCTAAGTGGCCTATACAATTTAGTATAGGCAAAAGGTCGTTCTTTATTATATTTTTAGGAGCTATGGGTTTTTATATTTCTTAACATTGGACGTGATCGTCTCTTACTAGGTTGCTAGCTACCGCTGCAACCCGGATTTAACTGTAAATACAAACAGGAAAAAGCCTATGGCTTTTTCTTCCTTTAAATAGTAAGAGACGAAACTCAAACAATCAAGTAGCTAAATCCAATGTATGGAATGGTTTGCTATTTCAGTGATCGTCTTTTATTAATGTAAGGTGTTAGCCACCAGTCTCTTCAGAGGCGTGGGTTCAATTCTTACCGCTGGTATACGATTATGTTTGAAAGACTGCAGTGTGAAAAGACATCAAAATGCAGTTTTTGGTGGAAAAATTTATTCTCTTTTAGAAATAATTTATTTTAGTTACTATAGATTTTTAACCCAATTAATTTCCTTTAAAATGAGCTATTGAACAACCCTCTACGATGTTCCAGTGCCAAGCTATCTCTGGATACAAAAAAAGAAAAAAAAAGAAAAAAGAAAAAAATATCCCGTTTAGGCAGAATGTTGTAGTAGCTGCCACTTTTCTTGATTTTCAAGCCAATATATTTCCCTTGCTGTTCAAGCCAAGGGACAGAAATTTTACTATGCAGGGGTTTCGGACAAGGCGGTTCTAATGGTGTACTTTTTGTTTTGATCTGACTCTTTTTTTAAGAACTATGGGTTTTTATATTTCGTAAAATTGGACGTGATCGTCTCTTACTAGGTTGCTAGCTACCGCTGCAACCCGGATGGTGGAAAAATTTATTCTCTTTTAGAAATAATTTATTTTAGTTACTATAGATTTTTAACCCAATTAATTTCCTTTAAAATGAGCTATTGAAAGACCCTCTACGATGTTCCAGTGCCAAGCTATCTGTGGAAAAGAAAAAGAAAAAAAAAGAAAAAAGAAAAAAATATCCCGTTTGGGGAGAATAACATGGTTAAAGTCAATTTTCTTGATTTTCATGCCAATATATTTCCCTTGCTGTTCAAGCCAAGGGACAGAAAGTTTCCTATACAGGGGTTTTGGACAAGGTGGTTCCAATGGTGTCCATTTTGTTTTGATCTGACTCCTTTTTTAGGAGCTATGGGTTTTTATATTTCTTAACATTGGACGTGATCGTCTCTTACTAGGTTGCTAGCTACCGCTGCAACCAGGATAAAATCCTTACGCGTTCTCGAGCTTTATTTCGTTCGGTGGCATTATTATCTCTTTTAGATAAACTTTTCTGATATTTCAGGATGTTAGCTTTATTTTTTGTGTAGTAAAGTTTTCTATTAGTAGAAATTTGGATTGCTCTATTTTGATATTTTTTTTGGTTATTCTTTCTTTTCTTCCTTTCAAGCGATACCATATTTTTTCATGGTTTAAAATTATTAAGTACACAATACCCCGTGTCGAGTAACTAAAACCTAGCATAAAAAAAAACTAATTTTAAAAGTTTCAGGTATTTATCTTGTTTGAATTACAAAATTAGTATTATTGGTTAGACACCATAGATATTTTTGCAGTTTACATAATAAGTTTAGCGATTCTGAACTGAAAACTAAAATAATTGGAATTATAAGACAATAATATGGAGATACGTACTTTACGTTTTACAAACCAAAAAAAGTTTGGTTCCAGAATACAATAATAACTTTGAACTGAGATGAAAAAAAATTTTCTTCCGGGAGACAAAAAGCAAAACTAATTTTAGAATTTTCATGTATTTTTGTTGTTTAAATTAAAAAATTACTATTACTGATTAGGCATCATAAATATTTTTGCAGTTTATGTAATAATTTTAGCGATTAAGCCAAAAAAGAAAATTTTGGTTCCAGGAGTTTCGGTTACTATTGAGACAAGTAGCTATTATTACTATAGAGTTCATTATCATGAACTGTTTGATTGCTTGTAAATTCAAATATCTTTGAAAAGACTGCAGTATGAAAATACATCAAAAATACAATTTTTTTGACAAAATTGATTCTACTTTAAAAAGTATTTTATTTTTTATTACAAAAGGCACTAGATGTAGCAATTTCCTTTAAAATGAGCTATTATACAGCTCTCTATGATTTTTCAGTGCCCAGCTAGCTGAGGAGAAAGATCAAGCGGAAAGAAAAAAATATCCCGTTTGTGGAGAATAACGTGGTTAAAGTCAATTCTCTTGATTTTCAAGCCAATATATTTTCTTTGTTATTCAAGCCAAAGGGCGGTAAGTTTCCTTTCGAGGGGTTTCGGAAAAGGCGGTTCTAATCGTGTTCTTTTTGTTTTGATCTGAATCTTTTTTTTAGGAGTTAGGGGGTTTTATATTTCTTAACATTGGAGGTGATCGTCTCTTACTAGGTTGCTAGCTACCGCTGCAACCCGGATCTGGGTTGCAGCGGTAGCTAGCAACATAGTAAGAGACGATCACGTCCAATGTTAAGAAATATAAAAACCCATAGCTCCTAAAAAAGGAGTCAGATCAAAAAAAAAGTACACCATTAGAACCGCCTTGTCCGAAACCCCTGTATAGTAAACTTTCTGTTATTTGGCTTGAACAGCAAGGGAAATATATTGGCTTGAAAATCAAGAAAATTGACTTTAACCACGTTATTCTCCACAAACGGAATATTTTTTTTCTTTTCCAGAAATAGCTTGGCACTGGAACATCGTAGAGAGTTGTTCAATGGCTCATTTTAAAGGAAATTAATTGGGTTAAAAATATTTTGTAACTAAAATACATTATTTTTAAGAGAGAATAAATTTTTCCACAAAAAACAGCATTTTTGATGTTTTTTCATACTGCAGTCTTTTCAAAGATATTTGATTTATGTACATAAATAAAAATCGTATACCAGCGGTAAGATTTGAACGCACGCCTCCAAAGAGGTTACATTAAAAGACAAATATTGGATATTACATAAAGTATCGACGTGGTTCATTATAAATTATATTTTATTATCCGGGTTGCAGCGGTAGCTAGCAACCTAGTAAGAGACGATCACGTCCAATGTTAAGAAATATAAAAACCCATAGTTCCTAACAAAGGAGTCAGATCAAAACAAAAAGTACACCATTAGAACCGCCTTGTCTGAAATCCCTGCATAAGAAACTTTCTGTTCCTTGCTTGAACAGAAATGGAAATATATTGGCTTGAAAACCAAGAAAAGTGGCAGCTACTGCAACATTCTGCCTAAACGGGATATTTTTTTTCTTTTTTCTTTCTTTTCCACAGATAGCTTGGCACTGGAACATCGTAGAGGGTTGTTCAATAGCTCATTTTAAAGGAAATTAATTGGGTTAAAAATCTATAGTAACTAAAATAAATTATTTCTAAAAGAGAATACATTTTTACACCAAAAACTGCATTTTTGATGTTCACAGTAAAGAACGATCTCTCGCCCATAGTAACTGATATATGGTGTTTCCAAGGGTAGCTGCAGGCTATCCAAATTGTAGCGGTATCTGGGTTGCAGCGGAAGCTGTAACCCGGAGTTTCAAGGGACGGAAATTAATGGTGTTATAGTACACCATTAGAACCGCCTTGTCCGATATACCTGTAAAGGAAACTTTCTTTCCTTTGGCTTGAACAGCAAGGAAAATATATTGGCTTGAAAATCAAGAAAAGTGGCAGCTACTACAGCATTCTGCCTAACGGCATCTTTTTTATTTTTTTTTTCTTTTCCACAGACAGCTTGACACTGAAACATCGTAGAGAGTTGTTTATTGGCTCATTTTAAAGTAAATTAATGGGGTTTAAAAACTTTTGTAACTTAAACATATTATTTTTAAAACCATAATAAAGAACGACTTCTTGCCTATACTAAATTTATAGGCCACTTAATAATAGTATAGGTTAGTAAAGTTTTATTGTAAAGAACGAACTTTTGACCAAATGTTTACACTAAAAGTCGATCATTGGAATATCAAGCCATTGCTTACATCCGGGTTGCAGCGGTAGCTAGCAGCCTAGCAAGAGACTTACATTCAAGAACGAACTGTAGTCCATAGTAACTGATTTTGGTTGTAGTAGTAGCTTGCAACCTAGTGGGAGATTCGGGTTGCAGCGGTAGCTAGCACCTAGTAAGAGACGATCCTGTCCCATATTAGTTAAAAGCTAAATTACAATAAAGAACGAAACCTAGCCCATATTAACTGAAACTTAAACGGGGATTATGTAATTTCCATCAGTATCAAGGCTTTAGAGATGGCCGAAACCCAGTCCGGGTTGCAGCGGTAGCTAGCAACCTAGTAAGATGCATTGAACTTAGTTAGCTACTTGATGTTTTAAGATTCGTCTCTTACTATTTCAAAGAAGAAAAAGCCATAGGCTTTTTCCTGTTTTTAAGTACAAAGGCCATTAGACATAGCAATATCCTCCCAGACTAGCCCTTAAAGACGAGACGAGCTCTCAGTGACGTTCCAGCGCCCCGCTAGCAGTGAAGAAAAAAGACACATCGGTGCTATCCATGCAAAAAAATAATTTTCTTTGTTGTTCAAGCCAGGGAGCTGAAAGTTGCTGTTTTCGGCAATGGCGATTCTATTGGTCTATTTTTCTCTTCGAACCGACGCCATTTTTGAGGAGTTTTCGGTTATTTTTTTCAAAATTCCAACAAACTGATTTTCAAAAAAATATTTTTTTATTAGGACCATTACATAAAGGCTCGATCATCGAATTTAAGCTGAAACTAAGTAAAGGACAATTATGCCTCTATATATTCACAGTGATGTATAAGATTTCCCATTACATCTGTAAACTGTTCCACAGTTGCCGGTCCATACCTTGGAAGATTTTCACTAAACATGCAACATTTCTTTTGGATATTACTATGAAGTTTTGCGAAAGCATCTCTAGCTGACTTTTCAACAAAATCTATTCTTTCAGAGATAATTTTAATCTTTAATTTTGAATATTTTTCGTAATCCCGGTAAAACATTCGTAAAATTTTTCTCAATTTACAAAGATCAGCCTATGCGTTCTTTGTCCGGGTTGCAGCGGTAGCTAGCAACCTAGTAAGAGACGATCACGTCCAATGTTAAGAAATATAAAAACCCATAGTTCTTAAAAAAAGAGTCAGATCAAAACAAAAAGTACACCATTAGAACCGCCTTGTCCGAAACCCCTGCATAGTAAAATTTCTGTCCCTTGGCTTGAACAGCAAGGGAAATATATTGGCTTGAAAATCAAGAAAAGTGGCAGCTACTACAACATTCTGCCTAAACGGGATATTTTTTTCTTTTTTTTTTCTTTTTTTTTCTTTTTTCTTTTCCACAGATAGCTTGGCACTGGAACATCGTAAAGGGTTGTTCAATAGCGCATTTTAAAGGAAATTAATTGGGTTAAAAATCTATAGTAACTAAAATAAATTATTTCTAAAAGAGAATAAATTTTTCCACCAAAAACTGCATTTTTGATGTCTTTTCACACTGCAGTCTTTCAAACATAATCGTATACCAGCGGTAAGAATTGAACCCACGCCTCTGAAGAGACTGGTGGCTAACACCAGTGCCTTGGACCACTCGGCCAGGCTGCCTCTCATAAATAAATATATATGTGAATTTGGGTTGCAGCAGTAGCTAGCAACCTAGTAATAGACGATCAGTCCAATGCTAAGAAATATAAAAACCCAAAACTCCTAAAAATAGAGTCAGATCAAAACAAAAGTACATCATTAGAAATACCTTGTCTGAAACCCTACTAGATAAATAATGAACGTCATCATAGTTTTATATTAGAGCTATGACGTGAATAGATTATAATAAATAATCAATTAGAAAGAGTTCTACCTTTAAAATGAGTTACGTAGTGCTTTGAGTCGCTTGAAAACTTTTAAGTGAGAAATCCGGGTTGCAGCGGTTATAATAAAGAACGACCTTTTGCCTATACTAAATTTTATACGCCACTTAATTATAGTATAGGTTAGTAATTCCACAGATAGCTTGGCACTGGAACATCGTAGAGAGTTGTTTAATGGCTCATTTTAAAGGAAATTAATGGTTACATTAAAAGACGATCATTGAAATAACATTACAGTAAAGAACAAACTTCCAACCCGTAGTAACTAAAAAAAAGATTAAAATTAATATTAAAGATTCTTTTTCACCAATAGCTTGGCACGGAATATCGTAGAGAATTATTCAATGGCTAATTTTAAAAGAAATGTCTAGATCTAGTGCCATTTGTACTTTTTTTTAAAAATAGAATCATTTTTTTACGAAAATCCGGGTTGCAGCAGTAGCTAGCAACCTAGTAAGAGACGATCACGTCCAATGTTAAGAAATATAAAAACCCATAGTTCTTAAAAAAAGAGTCAGATCAAAACAAAAAGTACACCATTAGAACCGCCTTGTCCGAAACCCCTGCATAGTAAAATTTCTGTCCCTTGGCTTGAACAGCAAGGGAAATATATTGGCTTGAAAATCAAGAAAAGTGGCAGCTACTACAACATTCTGCCTAAACGGGATATTTTTTTCTTTTTTTTTCTTTTTTCTTTTCCACAGATAGCTTGGCACTGGAACATCGTAAAGGGTTGTTCAATAGCGCATTTTAAAGGAAATTAATTGGGTTAAAAATCTATAGTAACTAAAATAAATTATTTCTAAAAGAGAATAAATTTTTCCACCAAAAACTGCATTTTTGATGTCTTTTCACACTGCAGTCTTTCAAACATAATCGTATACCAGCGGTAAGAATTGAACCCACGCCTCTGAAGAGACTGGTGGCTAATGTTAAGAAATATAAAAACCCATAGTTCTTAAAAAAAGAGTCAGATCAAAACAAAAAGTACACCATTAGAACCGCCTTGTCCGAAACCCCTGCATAGTAAAATTTCTGTCCCTTGGCTTGAACAGCAAGTGAAATATATGGGCTTGAAAATCAAGAAAAGTGGCAGCTACAACAACATTCGGCCTAAACGGGATATTTTTTTCTTTTTTTTTTCTTTTTTTTTTCTTTTTTATTTTAAGAAGATAGCTTGGCACTGGAACATCATAAAGGGTTGTTCAATAGCGCATTTTAAAGGAAATTAATTTGGTTAAAAATCTATAGTAACTAAAATAAATTATTTCTAAAAGAGAATAAATTTTTCCACCAAAAACTGCATTTTTGATGTCTTTTCACACTGCAGTCTTTCAAACATAATCGTATACCAGCGGTAAGAATTGAACCCACGCCTCTGAAGAGACTGGTGGCTAACACCAGTGCCTTGGACCACTCGGCCAGGCTGCCTCTCATAAATAAATATATATGTGAATTTGGGTTGCAGCAGTAGCTAGCAACCTAGTAATAGACGATCAGTCCAATGCTAAGAAATATAAAAACCCAAAACTCCTAAAAATAGAGTCAGATCAAAACAAAAGTACATCATTAGAAATACCTTGTCTGAAACCCTACTAGATAAATAATGAACGTCATCATAGTTTTATATTAGAGCTATGACGTGAATAGAGTGACGTCATAATTAGTATATAAGGAAAGTCAAAACTGAAAATTCTCTCATTCTTGATTAGAATAATGGTTAGATCGAAGCAAGCTATACGCAATTTGAAGAAAGAGTACTACACAAGTACTTTTAAAGCTAACTCATCTTATCACTGTTATGAGACTAGAAATGCGAATGACCTTGCATCAGAGCTCCGGAATACTCAACGTGCTGCATTTCTGCCTCGTTTTGCGGGACCGGGGGTGTGGAATTCCCTCCCGGATGCTATTAGACAAGTTGATAATGTAGGCCAGCTCAAGAGTAGATTGAAGCGTTACCTTTTGGGTTATAATCTGAATGATTAGATTTTTGAATTTGATTAATGTTTGGTTTGAAAATTGTTTGGACAGATAATGGTCGCATTTTCGCGAAATTACCCAGCCAAAGCGCACGGAGTCGGCTCTATAGTCTAGCTGATACTTATTGATTTTGTCATAGTTGATTTAGTTAGATGTATCTTTTTTTTTTTTTTTTTTTTTTTTTTCCTTTTTTTTTGAGTGTATGTTTTAAGGATGATATGTGATATTTCTCACTTGCGATTTCTTGAGTGTAATCCTTTTAGAGTAGGAGATGTTCTTTATGTTGATTCAGTTCAAGTGCTGATTTTTCCCCGTAAAGAGATAGTTTTTATGTGGATGTAGAGCTTTATAATAATGGATTTGCAGCCATCGTAAACAAACCTTCGGGTTTTTATAGATGGCCGCTGTAAATTTTTTTGTATTTTTTTATGTTAAATAAATTAATTTGAATTTGAATTAAATTTGAATTTGAAACAACAGAGCTAGTATCTTGAAAAGAGAAAAGCAAAGGTATTCAACCGACCAGGCGTATCGAGAAGTAAAAATTGAGAGAGCAAAACAAAGGTATTCAACCGACCAGGCGTATCGAGAAGTAATAATTGAGAGAGCAAAAGAAAACAGCAAGATGTGTTATCACAATGATCAAGATTATAGACATGTACAATAAAAAACGATCAGTGGAATGACAAGCCGTTGCTGACATTGAACTTAGTTAGATACTTGATTGTTTGAAGTTCGTCTCTTACTCTTTCAATGAAGAATAAGCCGTAGGCTTTTTCCTGTTTGTAATCATTACAGATTAAAATTCTCTTTCAAAGAGCGGATGCTGTTGAAAAGTCGGCTAGAAATGCTTTGGCAAAGCTTCATAGTAATATCCAAAAGAAATGTTGTCAGTTTAATGAAAACCTTCCAGGAGAGGGTCGGGGGCTATATGGAAGGATCTTTCCATGAAGGAAGTTTTCATGGGGGAAGGGAAATTGCCATGAAGGGGGCGCCGGACTTGCCAGCATTATTTATTGGTTCTTGGGAAGTATACAAACATTTTCAGGAAGGATTTTTTCGGGAGGGGGGGGGGCTAGAGGCAGGGATTACTCTTGAGAAGATTTATTTGGAGGATGTTTCGGTGGGGTAAGGGACATTTATATTAATGTGGCGCCGGATTTACAAGCATTATTTAAGAAAAGATCAGAAGTTAAATAAAAAAAACAAATTTTTTCAACTGAAATGTAAGAAGGAATATTAGAACTTAAAACGAACAGAAATTATAACGTATGTGAGGGGGTTCTCCCCCAAGTCAATACCTCACTCTTTACGCTACAGTTTTTTTTTTTAGTGCTTTCAAAAGAGCTATCTATTCTAATTAAACGGCCTTTGTGATTCAGGGGTTTGTGAATCAAAACTTTTTTTAACTTTTAACGTAAAGAGCGTGGTATTGACTAAGGGGAGAACCCCTTCATATAAGTAATAACATATACGTAATAAAAAAAACAATAAAAAAACAAGCGATACGGCTCAATAGTAATCGAAACTTTTAAAAACGAAATTTTGATGTCAATAAATGTATCAAAAGAATGTGTTTATAATGCTGATCCTAAATATATAAATTTTATTAAGTTTAGTATTACTCATCAAAGGCTACGAGCCTGAGAAAATTTACTCGATTTTTTAAAGAGGGGGAAACATCCCCTACATGTGAAAGAATTTTAATGAAAATCACACCGTCAGATTCAGCGTATCAGAAAACCCTATTACATTAGTTTCAAGCTCATATCTGCAAAAATCTGCAACTTTGTATTTTTTGCCAGAAGATAAATAGACAAATATAGAAATTAGTTACGTAAGTTAATTTGTAAAGACGTCCATTTAGCAAAAGAAAAGTAAAATTTTTATGCAAATAAAAGCTGCAATAACTAAAAAACGATCAGAAATTAAACAAAAAACAAGTTTCTTAAACTGAAAGTAAGGAGCGCCATTAAAACTTAAAACGAACAGAGATTATTACGTATATAAAAAGGATTGTGCCCTCCTCAACACATCGCTCTTTACGCTAAAGTTTGACTCTGTCTCACAAATTTATTTTTAAAACAAAAAAAAAATTTAGCGTAAATAGCGAGGCGTTGAGGAGGGGACAGCCCCTTTCATATAAAGAATAGTTTCTGTTCATTTTAAGTTTTAATGTCGCTCCTTACTTTCAGTTTAAAAACCTTTTTTTTTTATTTAATTTATAATAAAGATCGAACTCTTCCCTATACTAACTTGCATAGGCAACTTCACTATAGTTAAGATTACAGTATTTATATTATACATATGATTTAAGAGCCATATGCATATTATTATTTGACCATACCAATTATAATAAGGCCAAAACAAAATCGTCGACTTGCAACCTTACTTTTGACACATTAGTTAAATCTTCATCAGACTTAAAAAATGTTTTGCTAGTTTTACATGATCTGGGTTGCAGCGGTAGCTAGCAACCTAGTAAGAGACGATCACCTCCAATGTTAAGAAATATAAAACCCCCCAACTCCTAAAAAAAGAGTCATATCAAAACAAAAAGTACACCAATAGAACCGCCTTATCTGAAACCCCTATAAAGGAAAGTTACCACCCTTTGGCTTGAATAACAAAGAAACTATATTGGCTTGAAAATCAAGAAAATTGACTTTAACCACGTTATTCTCCAAAAACGGGATATTGTTTTTTTTCCGCTTGATTTTCCTCCTCAGCTAGCTGGGCACTGGAAAATCATAGAGAGCTGTATAATAGCTCATTTTAAAGAAAATTGCAACATCTAGTCACATTTGTAATTAAAAATAAAATACTTTTTAAAGTAGTTTTACAATAATCCGGGTTGCAGCGGTAGCTAGCAACCTAGTAAGAGACGATCATGTCCAATGTTAAGAAATATAAAAACCCTTAGTTCCTAACAAAAGAGTCAGATCAAATTCAAAAGTACACCATTAGAACCACCTTGTCCGAAACCCCTGTATAGGAAACTTTCTGTCCCTTGGCTTGAAATAGCAAGGGAAATATATTGGCTTGAAAATCAAGAAAAGTGGCAGTTATTACAACATTCTGCCTAAACGGGATATTTTTTTTCTTTTTTCTTCTTTTCCAGAGATAGCTTGGCACTGGAACATCATAGAGAGTTGTTCAATAGCTCATTTTAAAGGAAATTAATTGGGTTAAAAATCTATAGTAACTAAAATAAATTATTTCTAAAAGAGAATAAATTTTTCCACCAAAAACTGCATTTTTGATGTCTTTTCACACTGCAGTCTTTCAAACATAATCGTATACCAGCGGTAAGATTTGAACCCACGCCCCCAAAGAGACTGGTGGCTAACACCAGTGCAGCTAGTGCTACTGCAACTACTGCAGCTACTGCTGCTCCAGGTTGCAGCGGTAGCTAGCAACCTAGTAAGAGACGATCACGTCCAATGTTAAGAAATATAAAAACCCATAGTTCCTAACAAAGGAGTCAGATCAAAACAAAAAGTACACTATTAGAACTGCCTTGTCTGAAACCCCTGTATAGGAAACTTTCTGTCCCTTGGCTTGAACAGCAAGGGAAATATATTGGCTTTAAAATCAAGAAAATTGACTTTAACCACGTTATTCTCCCCAAACGGGATATTTTTTTCTCTTTTATTTTTTTTTCTTTTCCACAGATAGCTTGGCACTGGAACATCGTAGAGGGTTGTTCAATAGCTCATTTTAAAGTAAATTAATTGGGTTAAAAATCTATAGTAACTAAAATAAATTATTTCTAAAAGAGAATAAATTTTTCCACCAAAAACTGCATTTTCGATGTCTTTTCACACTGCAGTCTTTCAAACATAATCGTATACCAGTTACTACTTAAGAACGACAAAAATGTAAATGGTCTCATTCGTTAATTAGATAATGGTTAGATCAAAGCAAGCTGCACGCAAGTTAAAAAAACAGTACTACACAGACAACAGAGATAGTATCTTGAAAAGAGAAAAGCAAAGGTATTCAACCGACCAGGCGTATCGAGAAGTACATTAAAAGAACGAACCCTCGCTTATACTAACTCAAATCCTTTTTAAACAAAAGAACGATCTCTGGCCCATAGTAACTGATATAAGGTGGTTTATATTAAAAGACGATCAATAGAAGAACATTATAATAAAGATTACACAAAGGACCGATATAGTTCATCATAAATGGTATTTGTCAATTAGGTTTTTTATATAATTATCCATTATTATGTAAAATACAGTAATTTTTAGGGGGTTTTAACGAAAAATATATTTGTTAACTGAAACTACAATAAATCCTGAAAATTTCAAATCCAGGTTGCAGCGGTAGCTAGCAACCTAGTAAGAGACCATCACGTCGAATGCTAAGAAATATAAATACCCATAACTCCTAAAAAAAGTTAGATCAAAACAAAAGTGCACCATTTGAACCGACATGTCCTAAACCCCTGTATAGGAAACTTTCTGTCATTTGGCTTGACAATCAAGAAAACTGGCAGCTACTACAGCACTCTGCCTATCTTTTTTCTTTCTTTCTTTTGCATAGTTAGTTTGATACTGGAACATCGTAGAGAGTTGTGTCTTGTCAAATTAGCTAATTAATTTCATATAATAAAGAACGACCTCTTGCCTATACTAAATTTTATATGCCACCTAATTATAGTATAGGTTAGTAATGCAACAGACAGCTTGGCACTGGAACATTGTACAGAGTTTAACATAAAGGATCGATACTGTAAATGGGGATTTAGCAGGTATCATCAGTATCCGGGTTGCAGCGGTAGCTAGAAGCCTAGTAAGAGACGATCACGTTCAATGTTAAGAAATATAAAAACCTGTAACTCCTAAAAAAAGAGTCAGATCAAAACAAAAAGTACACCATTAGTTTATATTAAAGTACGATCATTAGAAGAGCAAACCGTTGCATATGTATGACTTAGTTAGCTGCCTGAGTCTTTGAGGTTCGTCTCTTACTATTCCGAAGAAGAAAAAGCCTTAGGCTTTTTCCTGTTTGTAATAATATATTACATTTATTATATAATAAATTATATTACATTTATTATATAATAAGTTTGTAATAATATAATTATATAATATAGTCCTTACTGTAATCCGGGTTGCAGCGGTAGCTAGCAACCTAGTAAGAGACGATCCCGTCCAATGTTAAGAAATATAAAAACCCATAGCTCCTAACAAAGGAGTAAGATCAAAACAAAAAGTACACCATTAGAACCGCCTTGTCCGAAACCCCTGTATAGTAAACTTTCTGTCCCTTGGCTTGAACAGCAAGGGAAATATATTGGCTTGATGATCAAGAAAAGTGGCAGCTACTACAACATTCTGCCTAAACAGGATATTTTTTTTCTCTTCTTTTTCTTTTGTATCCAGAGATAGCTTGGCACTGGAACATCGTAGATAGTTGTTCAATGGCTCATTTTAAAGGAAATTAATTGGGTTAAAAATCTATAGTAACTAAACTAAACTAATTCTAAAAGAGAATAAATTTTTCCACCATTACAATAAAGAACGAACTCTTGCCTATACTAGCTTGCATAGGCAACTTAACTATATTATAGGCTGGTAAAGTTTTGTTTAAAGTTACTATGTGGAGTGATTATAGTATCATGAATGCAGCTTTAGCTGTATTCTAATTTATAAATCTAATCCGGGTTGCAGTGGTAGCTAGCAACCTAGTAAGAGAAGATCACGTCCAATGTTAAGAAATATAAAAACCCATAACTCCTAAGAAAAGAGTAAAATCAAAACAAAAAGTACACCATTAGAACCGCCTTGTTCGAAATACCTGTATAGGAAACTTTCTGCCCCTTGGCTTGAACATCAAGGGAAATATATTGCCTTGAAAATCAAGAAAAGTGGCAGCTACTACAGCATTCTGCCTAAACGGCATATTTTTTTCTTTTTTTTTCTTTTCCACAGATAACTTGGCACTGGAACATAGTTGAGAGTTGTTCAATGGCTTATTTTAAAGGAAATTAATGGGGTTAAAAATCTTCTGTAACTTAAACAAATTATAGCTGCCTGATTCTTTGAGAGTCGTCTCTTACTACTCCAAAGAAGAAAAAGCCGTAGGCTTTTTCCTGTTTGTAATCCGGGTTCTCGTCATCTCTTCGAAGCAGATGATATATTCTTTTTCTTGGCTTTTTACGGTTTGTACCATGAGCCAAGCAGTCGAGGATGTCATATAATTCTGTTCGTTCCTTTGTAGGATTACAGTAAAGAACGATCTCTCGCCCATAGTAACTAATATATGGTGGTTCCAGGGGTAGTTACATAAAGTACCGATATAGCTCAACATAAATGGTGTTTGTCAATTCTTACATTAAAAGACGATCATTGGAATAAAAAATTATTACATACATTGCATCCGGATTGCAGCGGTAGCTAGCAACCTAGTAAGAGACGATCAAGTCCAATGTTAAGAAATATATTAAACCCCTAACTCCTAAAAAAAGTCAGATCAATACAAAAGTACACCATTAGAACCACCTTGCCCGAAACCCCTATAAAGGAAACTTAACGCCTTTTGGCTTGAATAACAAAAAAATATATTGGCTTGAAAATCAAGAAAATTGACTTTAACCACGTTATTCTCCACAAACGGGATATTTTTTTCTTTCTTCTTCTTCTTTCCCACAGATAACTTGGCACTGGAACATCGTAGAGAGTTGTTCAATGGCTCATTTTAAAGGAAATCTCTAGATCTAGTACTATTTGTACTTAATTTTTTTTAAAATTAATTATTTTTTACGAAAAACTTAATTTTTTATGTACAATATTGATCAATGACGTCATTGTCGTTGGATGTAGTTAGTACATAAAAGCTCGTTCATCGAATTTAAGCTGAAACTAAGTAAAGGACAATTATGCCTCCATATATTCACAGTGATATATATTCCACATATATTCCACAGCTGCCGGTCCATACCTTGGTAGCTTTTCACTAAACATGCAACATTTCTTTTGGATATTACTATGAAGTTTTGCGAAAGCATCTCTAGCTGACTTTTCAACAAAATTCATTCTTTCAGAGATAATTTTAATCTTTAATTTTGAATATTTTTCGTAATCCCGGTAAAAAGTTCGTAAAATTTTTCTGAATTTACAAAGATCAACCTGTGCGTTCTTTGCAGCTTGTGTAAACTGCTTAAATATCCATGGTATCCGAGCGATGTATCCGGGTTGCAGCGGTAGCTAGCAACCTAGTAAGAGACGATCACGTCCAATGTTAAGAAATATAAAAACCCATAGCTCCTAAAAAAGGAGTCTGATGAAAACAAAAAGTACACCATTAGAACCGCCTTATCCGAAACCCCTGTATAGTGAACTTTCTGTCCCTTGGCTTGAACAGCAAGGGAAATATATTGGTTTGAAAATCAAGAAAAGTGGCAGCTACTACAACATTCTGCCTAAACGGGATATTTTTTTTTTCTTTTCCACAGATAGCTTGGCACTGGAACTTCGTAGAAAGTTGTTCAATGGCTCATTTTAAAGGAAATTAATTGGGTTAAAAATCTTTTGTAACTAAAATAAATTATTTCTAAGAGATAATAAATTTTTCAATTAAAGACTGCATTTTTGATGTCTTTTCATACTGCAGTCTTTTCAAAGATATTTGATTTTTGTACATAAATCATAATCGTATACCAGCGGTAAGATTTGAATCTTACGCCTCCGAAAAGACTGGTGGGTAACACCAGCGCCTTGGACCACTTGGCCAATCTGCCTCTCATAAATATATGTGTGAATTTGGGTTGCAGCAGTAGCTAGCAACCTAGTTAGAGACGATCGGTCCAATGCTAAGAAATATAAAAACCCAAAACTCATAAACATAGATTCAGATTAAAACAAAAGTACATCATTAGAACCACCTTGTCTGAAACCCTACTATATAAATAATGAATGTCGTCATAGTTTTATATTAGAGCTATGACTTGAATAGAAAAACACGACATTATGTTGTTGTTTCTGAAGACGTCATGAAATTACAATAAGGAACGAACTGAACCCATAGTAACTTAAGTATTAAATCAAACAGTTCGTGGTCATAATACAGAGCTGTGTAATGGCTCATTTTAAAGAAAACTGCTGTATATAGAAACCTTTTGTTATTAACAAACTTAATTATTATTATAAAACAAATTGTTACGACATGGTAAATAGCTAACTCATGGCGATAGTAACTAATTTAAGTTTGAAAAGAAAGTTACAGTAAAGAACAAACTTCCAGCCCATAGTAAGTAAAATAAAATTATAATTATTATTAAAGATTGATCAATGATGTCATAATCCTAGGTTGTTGCCAGGTCGTCTCTTACTATTCAAATTAAGAAAAAGCCATAGGTTTATTTTCTGTTTGTAATACAGTAAGGATTTTGGTATCTATCAGTAAGGGAGGGAATATTAAACTAGGTCGATCCCTTATGTAAAACTAACAAAAAATTAAACTAATTTTAAAACTTTCAGGTATTTTTCTATTTATCCGGGTTGCAGCGGTAGCTAGCAACCTAGTAAGTTATATTAAGAGACGATCATTGGAATAACAAACCATTGCATACTTTGGACTTAGTTAGCTATTTGGTTGTTTGAGGTTCGTCTCTTACTATTTCAAAGAAGAAAAAGCCGTAGGCTTATTCCTGTTTGTAATCATATAGCATAGAATCTGGGTTAAAGCGGTAGCTAGCAACATAGTAAGAGACGATCAGTCCAACGTTATGAAATCCGGGTTGCAGCGGTAGCTAGCAACCTAGTAAGAGACGATCACTTCCAATGTTAAGAAATATAAAAACCCCTAACTCCTAAAAAAAGATCAGATCAAAACAAAAATTACACCATTAGAACCGCCTTGTCCGAAACTCTTATGATGGATATAATAATCCTCAAAGAAATGTTTTTTAGGTTTTTGACTAAGATGAACAAAATGGTCATCTCAAAATTTTGATCGGGTGACTTTTTACACTAAAGAACGATCTCTTTCCCATAATAACTGATGTGTTACATTAAAAGACGATCATTGGAATAAAATGTTATTGCATGCATTGGACTTAGTTAGCTACTTGACCGTTTGAGGTTCGTCTCTTACTATTTCAAAGAAGAAAAAGCCGTAGGCTTTTTCCTGTTTGTAAAATTTTCCTGTTTGTTATCAGGGTTACAGAGGTATCCGGGTTGCAGCGGTAGCTAGCAACCTAGTAAGAGACGATCACGTCCAATGTTAAGAAATATAAAAACCCATAGCTCCTAAAAAAGGAATCAGATCAAAACAAAAAGTACACCATTAGAACCGCCTTATCCGAAACTGTACCTTGGCTTGAACAGCAAGGGAAATATATTGGCTTGAAAATCAAGAAAAGTTGCAGCTACTACAACATTCTTCCGAAACGGAATTTTTTTTTCTTTTGTATCCAGAGATAGCTTGGCACTGGAACATCGTAGAGAGTTGTTCAATAGCTCATTTTAAAGGAAATTAATTGGGTTACAAATATATAGTAAGTAAAATAAATTTAGTTCTAAATTCAAATAAGAATCATCTTTCAGGATATTCAAACGTCTGAAAACGCTTAAGTGATGATGAAGGGTGTCACAGGGTGCCACGGGTCAGCCGTAGAGTGCAACGAGTCATTAGAAGAAACGCTATTGACAATTTTACTTTAAGTTTAAACGATTGATTTTGGTGTATACGGTTTGTGTGGTTATTTCTTGTAGCAAAATGGTTGAAAATGCTATAGGAATAATGATGTGTGCCAGAGGGTGCCACGGGCCAGCCACAGTGTTTCACTGTCTGGGAATTGTCATAGAAAATTACGATCTAATAATGAAATGGTATGTTCCCACTCGTGGGCGCCCATAAGCTGAATTCCAGGGGGGACAAACCTCGTCTAATTGGCACTTTTAATGCTATATAATAGAAATCTCAGAACGAAATCCGGGTTGCAGCGGTAGCTAGCAACCTAGTAAGAGACGATCACGTCCAATGTTAAGAAATATAAAAACCCATAGTTCCTAACAAAGGAGTCAGATCAAAACAAAAAGTACACCATTAGAACAGCCTTGTCCGGAACCCCTGTATAGTAAACTTTCTGTCTCTTGGCTTGAACAGCAAGGGAAATATATTGGCTTGAAAATCAAGAAAAGTGGCAGCTACTACAACATTTTGCCTAAACGGGATATTTTTTTTTTCTTGTCTGGGTTGCAGCGGTAGCTAGCAACCTAGTAAGAGACGATCACGTCCAATGTTAAGAAATATAAAAACCCATAGTTCTTAAAAAAAGAGTCAGATCAAAACAAAAAGTACACCATTAGAACCGCCTTGTCCGAAACCCCTGCATAGTAAAATTTCTGTCCCTTGGCTTGAACAGCAAGGGAAATATATTGGCTTGAAAATCAAGAAAAGTGGCAGCTACTACAACATTCTGCCTAAACGGGATATTTTTTTCTTTTTTCTTTTTTTTTTCTTTTTTTGTATCCAGAGATAGCTTGGCACTGGAACATCGTAGAGGGTTGTTCAATAGCTCATTTTAAAGGAAATTAATTGGGTTAAAAATCTATAGTAACTAAAATAAATTATTTCTAAAAGAGAATAAATTTTTCCACCAAAAACTGCATTTTGATGTCTTTTCACACTGCAGTCTTTCAAACATAATCGTATACCAGCGGTAAGAATTGAACCCACGCCTCTGAAGAGACTGGTGGCTAACACCAGTGCCTTGGACCACTCGGCCAGGCTGCCTCTCATAAATAAATATATATGTGAATTTGGGTTGCAGCAGTAGCTAGCAACCTAGTAATAGACGATCAGTCCAATGCTAAGAAATATAAAAACCCAAAACTCCTAAAAATAGAGTCAGATCAAAACAAAAGTACATCATTAGAAATACCTTGTCTGAAACCCTACTAGATAAATAATGAACGTCATCATAGTTTTATATTAGAGCTATGACGTGAATAGAGTGACGTCATAATTAGTATATAAGGAAAGTCAAAACTGAAAATTCTTTCATTCTTGATTAGAATAATGGTTAGATCAAAGCAGGCTATACGCAAGTTGAAGAAAGAGTACTACACAAACAACAGAGATAGTAACTTGAAAAGAAAAAAGCAAAGGTATTCAACCGACCAGGTGTATCGAGAAGTAATAATTGAGAGAGCAAAACAAAGGTATTCAACCGACCAGGCGTATCGAGAAGTAATAATTGAGAGAGCAAAAGAAAACAGCAAGATGTGTTATCACAATGATGAAGATTATAGACATGCAAAAATTGAGACAGCCAAACAAAAGATCAAGGAACGGTATGGTAATGATGAACATTACAGAGAAGCAAGAATTGAGCAGGCTAAACATTACAGTAAAGAACGATCTCTTGCCCATAGTAACTGATATATGGTGGTTCAAGGTGTAGCTGAAAGCTATCCAGATTGCAGCTGGATCCGGGTTGCAGCGCCTTTATAATAAAGAACGATCTTTTGCCTATACTAAATTTTTTTACAATAAAGAACGACACCTAGCCCATTAAAAATGAACATAAATAGGGATTATGTAATTTCCATCAGTATCATGGCTGTAGAGACGGCTGATACCTAGTAAAGAACAAACCATTACAGCAAAGAACATTTCATGTTAAAGATTGATCAATGATGCCATAATCATAGTTTGTAGCCAGGTCGTCTCTTACTATTCCAATCAAGAAAAAGCCATAGGCTTTTTCCTGTTTTTATAGTAAAGAACGAACTCTTGCCCTTAGTTACCTACTATGTCTTGTCAAATTAGCTAATTAATTTCATGTAATTTCGTTTAAAAATAATTCCCGTACCGGGATTTGAACCCAAACCAATTAATTGAAAGCCAACTATCCTAAACCACTAGACCATATGAGATATATATAAAAGGTAATTAATTGTTTTATGATCTCTTATAGCATAAAGTTCATCGGATATAGCTGAAATTACATTAAAAGACGATCAATGAAATAGCAAACCATTCCATACATTGAATTTAGCTACTTGATTGTTTGAGTTTCGTATCTTACTATTTAAAGGAAGAAAAAGCCGTAGGCTTTTTCCTGTTTGTATTTATTTTATAATAAAGAACGACCTCTTGCCTATACTAAATTTTATACGCCACTTAATTATAGTATAGGCTAGTAATTCAACAGATAGCATGGCACTGGAACATCGTAGAGAGTTGTTCAATGGCTCATTTTAAAGAAAATTAATGGGGTTAAAAACCTTTTGTAATAAAAACAAATTATTTTTATTACATGTAGAAATTTAAATTATGTTCCTGAAGAAATCATCATAAGTAAAAATTTCCCATACAGAAATTGAACTCAAGCCTACTGGGTGAGAGCTATCCCAACCTCTAGACCATATAAGATATATTAAAATATCCGATTAATGAAATTTATGTTAAAGAACAAATTATAAACCTAGTTAGCTGCTTGATTATTTGAAGATCGTCTCTTACTATTCCAAAGAAGAAAAAGCCGTAGGCTTTTGCCTGTTTGTAATTTATTTTATAATAAAGAATGAACTTCAGGCTTAACTAACTGAAAAGTTTAATTTACAGTAAAGTAAGATCTTTCGCCCATAGTCCGGGTTGCAGCGGTTTATAATAAAGAACGAACTCTTGCCTATACTAACTTGTATAGGCCAGTTAACTATAGTTTAGTCTTGTACAGTTGTATTTGAAGTCAATATATTAAAATCCAGGTTGCAGCGGTAGCTAGCAACCTAGTGAGAGACGATCACGTCCAATGTTAAGAAATATAAAAACCCATAGTTCCTAAGCAAAGAGTCAGATCAAAACAAAAAGTACATCATTAGAACCGCCTTGTCCGAAACCCCTGTATAGGAAACTTTCTGTCCCTTGACTTGAACAGCAAGGGAAATATTTTGGGTTGAAAATAAAGAAAAGTGTCAGCTACTACAACATTCTGCCCAAACGGGATATTTTTTTTTCTTGTTTTCCCCAAATACCTTGGCACTGGAACATGGTAGAGAGTTGTTCAATGACCCATTTTAAAAGAAATTAATTGGCTTAAAAATCTTTTGTAACTAAAATAAATTATTTCTAAGAGAGAGTAAATTTTTCAATCAAAAACTGCATTTTTTATGTCTTTTCATACTGCGCCTTGGACCACTCGGCCACGCTGCCTCTCATAACTATATATATGAATTCGGGTTGGAGCAGTAGCTAGCAACCTAGTAAGAGACGATCAGTCCAATGCTAAGAAATATAAAAACCCATAATTCCTAAGTCCAGGTTGCAGCGGTAGCTAGCAGCCAGGTAAGAGACGATCACGTCCAATGTTAAGAAATATAAAGACCCATAGTTCCTAAAAAAAAGAGTCAGATCAAAACAAAAAATACACCATTAGAACCGTCTTGTCCGAAACCCCTGTATAGGAAAGTTTCTGTCCCTTGGCTTGAACAGCAAGGGAAATATATTGGCTTGAAAATCAAGAAAAGTGGCAGCTACTACTACATTCTGCCTAAACGGGATATTTTTTTCTTTTTTACTTATTTTCCGCAGATAGCTTGGCACTTGAACATCGTAGAGAGTTGTTCAATGGCTCATTTTAAAGGAAATTAATTGGCTTAAAAATATTTTGTAAGTAAAATAAAGTATTTCTAAGAGAGAATAAATTTTTCAATTAAAAACTGCATTATTGATGTCTTCTCATACTGCAGTCTTTTCAAAGATATTTGATTTTTGTACATAAATCATAATCGTATAATAAAGAACGACCTCTTGCCTATACTAAATTTTATAGCCCACTTAACTATAGTATAGTTTAGTAAAGTTTTTAATATCAAGATCTATCGTTACCACAGAATGGGTAATAAATCATAAATAAAAGAATTAAAAACTAAGATGAAAATTGTCAGGAAGAAAATGTATGTAGCTATAATAATTATTGAGGTGAACAAAGCGAGAAAAAAACGTTATGACTTGTGTGAAGTTATAATTGATGGTGCAAATGTTGGTTTAAGATATGCAATGGTAGGGAGTAGGAAAATGATTGACTCAGAACGAGTTAAATTAGTTTATAAATATTTTAGAAAGCGAGGTCACACAGTATTTGTAGTTTTCATTAAGTATAAAGAAGCATAGTTTTTTCCTTCGACTTGTAGGATTGAACCTGCCAACCTTCTATCGGGATTTAGAGCTGCTTTATCCACAACATCATCGTAAGCTATTAAAGAGAATAAATTCTTCTGTAACGAAAAGACGTGGGTATCAGATCAGAATTTGAGGTTTTCTGGCATAACCAGCAACACTTTAAGCGTCCTGAAGTACTGGTTCTGCCTGCCTACCAGTGGGTAAAGGCAGGCACACATAGCAGCCCCCACCCCTGGGGTGTAAGAGGGGACTCATCAGGTGAGACCTATACCAATTTTAACTTGTAATTTGACTACAGTAACCAATCCTTGGGTTTATGCCACTGCTACTGTTGATGCTTGATGTTTTTTGCTGATTGGTTTCTATTCTTCAAATTTCACAATCCCCTGCTTTGGTATTTGAAATCTGTTACTTCATTGTGGACTATATCCTGCCTTATACCCAAACTGTCTTATACCACTACTTATTCTGTTCTTGTTTTGAGGTTTACTTCAGATAAGAAATGAAAAGTCAACTCAAGCCACCTCGTGAACTAAGGTCTGACAGCTCAATCCAATTCTCTGGATCAGAATCTGTTTCAGAGCAACTACTCATGCTCACTAACCACATAAATAGCATAAAAATCAAACATAAAATGCTAGCAGATTCACTACAACCTGACAACTATAAATCTTCAGTGAAAGGGTTACTTGATGACCTTATATTGGCTAAGATCTCTTCCCAGGTAGATGAGGCAGTGGTTAAAATGAAAGAGGAACAGACATTCATGCAACATAATTTCACTATCTCTTCAGATAAGCTGGATGCAATCAAGCAGGAGGTGTATGCTGGCCTCAACCTAGATCTTAGTAATCTAGTGGATAAAACTCTTGAAAGCTATAACAGACGTATATTTTCTGTTGAATCTTCATTGACTACTTTAGAGTCATCCATGATAGACCTTAAAAACTCTTTCCAGCCTATCCAGTACAACCTGGCAAGATTAAATGACCGTTTTGAACAGCAGGCTTTGAGCAACCAAATTATTGTCTTTGGGGTAAAAGAGGAGACCTCCATTGAAAACACTGAAAGTCAATTCCTGTCACTATGTGATAGGAAATTTCCTGGCATACCAATTATTCAGTCTGATGTTGTATCAGCCAAAAGAATTGGCAAACCATCTGCAAAACCCAGACCCATAGTTGTTGAATTTTGCAACTTACGAGTTCGTCAACTGCTTCTCAGACAAAAGAAGGATTTGAAAGGATCAGGGATTCGATTTTCTGAGACGCTTACAAAACCACGCTTACAACGTCTTTCATATGTCAAGTCAAAGCTTCGCTTACGTAATGTTTGGTCCAGTAAAGGTGATATCCTGTATAAAACCCAATCTGGAAGAGTGGTTAAGTTTAATAATCAGAATGAAATTGATTTATGTGCTGCAAATGCAGAAAAATTAAAGTGAAGGATCTAGATTTATTTTCTTATAATATATTGCATTGTTTCTGTAGGGATTTACTTGCTGTTCTTAAAATGTTCCTCTATTATTCTTTACTGTCCTCACATAATTTTGACTGGTACCATATTACACTTTGTGCCAATAGTTTGGATGATATGTCCCTTCCCACTAATATTTCCTTATGTTTGTTTGTGATTCTGTCACCTTCATGTTGTCTGATTTACATTATATTCTTGTCGTGTCATTATACTTGTAACCCCCATAATATCAACTGGTCACACATTATAGTCTGTAATAATACTTATAATAATATGTGACTTCCCACTGATTTTTCTTTATGTTTGTTTATGATCCTTTCACCATCATGTAGCTTGGCTTCTATAATGTTTTTGTCATGTCAGCACACTTGCAGCTCATATAATTTTCACTGGTCCTATATTCCATTTTGGGCAAATATTATGAATCATATATGTTATCCCACTGTTATTTTTTTTTTTTTAGGTTTGTTTGTGATCCTGTCACTTTTATGCAGGCTGATTTCTTTCATATTTTTGTCATTTCAGCATAATTGCAGCTCATATAATCTTGACTGGTTCCACATTATGCTTGGGGCCAATATTTTGATGAATATGTGCCATGCCACTATTATTTCCTTATCTGGGTTGGTGATCCTATCGCCTTCCTTAAACCTGAATTCTATCATATTTTACTCATGTCAGCACACATGCAACTTGCATAATTTTGACTGGTCCCATGTTATATTTTTGGTCAATATTTTGAATAATATATGCCATCTCATTGATATTTCTTTATCTAATTTTTTGATGCTATCACACTTGTGTACCCTGAATTCTATTATATTTTTGTCATGTCAGTATATATGCAGCTCTCATAATTTCTTACTATCCATAGTATACTTTGGGCTAATATTTGGAATAATATGTGTCATTCCATTGATATTCATTTATATTTGTCTGTGATCCTATCAGCTTCAGGTAGGCTGACTACTATTATATTTTTTTTTCATGTCAGCATACTTACAGCTTACATAGTTTTCTGATCCCACATTATAAATTGGGTCATTACTTTGCCTCTACTTTCATTCTACTGATATCTCTTTATGCTTTTTGTGATCCTCTCACCTTCTTGTAGCCTAACTTCTATTATTTTTTGTCAGTCCAGCACACTTGCAGCTCATGTAATAGCAACTGGTGTCACATTATACTTTGGTCCAATACTTTGGATAATTTGTGCCATCCCACTTATATTTCTATGTGTATATATATTATCTGTGATAATTATGGGTGATTTCTCTTTTCTTTTGAATTCTTCTATTCTTAATTCGGTTATATTTGATCAACCAAGTAGGGCTGGTAAACAAGAGACTCACACGCTTGACCCTCTCCTTGAATCTATGGTTAATTCTAGCTGTAATTATCACACTACCATTGATTATTGTGATAAAATTATACCCTCACTGTCTCTAAACAGTAGCTTTAATGTATTTTGTTTGGATGTGCGTGGGATAAAAGATAAGTGGGATAGTCTGAAATCGTATTTGTGGTCTGATAATTCTTGCCCTTTTGATGCAATAGGTTTAACAGAAACATGGTTATCTGATGGTGAAAATTTTACAGCCTATGATATGCATGGTTATGTTGCTGTCCATATCCCCAGAATGGTAACAAAGTGCTCAGGGGGTATTTCTTTATTTATAAAGTCTGATATTGAGTTTAGAAAAAGGTCTGACCTTGAATGCTTGTTTACATCAGTAGTGTCAAATAGTAGGACAGTTTATTCTCTTGTTATTGATCTGAAAAGCCAGTTTGCATGTGACACTGTTTTTTGTTTTATAAGCCCCCTCCTTTTCCAACATATTTGTTCTGCGATTTGCTTGATCAACTTTCTTGTGTGGGGTCTTTCTCTAAAAAACGTATTTGTGTTTTGGGAGATTTTAATTGTAATATGTTAAATATTGGATCAAGTGATGAATGTGACCATCTCTTTGATGTGCTTTCTTCTGCTAGTCTACTTCCTTCAATTTTTTTTTCCTTCTCGTGTTGACCCTACTAGAAATTCTGCCACTTTAATAGACAATATTTTCATTTCTTATTCTTCGAATTTGAAGTTTACTTCTGGTCTTGTTTTCACTGACCTTTCTGATCACTTCCCTATTTATGTTTCACTTTTTGTGCATCAAGCTGAGATTGCTGTGGATGAGCAGGGTGAGTCTTCTTTAAGAACTTCCACAGATAAATAAATTTTTAATTTAATACATAGTCTTGAGAGTAATGATTGGTCTAGTGTTCTTGAAGCTAATGATGTTGATGGTGCAACGAATTTATTTTTGTGTCGTATGGGAGCTCTGTTGGATATGCATTTTCCTCTTAGAAATAGGCCAAGGAATTCCATACCTAAATGTCCATGGATGTCTAGAGGTCTGATCAATGCTACACATATGAAGGCGTCTCTGTTCAAGGCTGCATGTAAAAATAAGACACAGGATGATCTTTTGAATCAAAAACTGTATAAAAATGTGCTTACTTCTTCAGTGCGTGCAGCCAAAAAGCTCTATTTTTCGCGTCGAATTAGTGAGTGTAAGGGGAATTTGCGAAAGGTTTGGACTGTAGTTAACGAAGCTCTTTCCCGCAAGAAACTCAAACAGTCCCCCCCTTGTCGCTACAGGAAAGCTGATGAATCTTTCGTGGACAAAAATTCTTCAGCAAGCGCCTTCAATTCGTATTTCACCTCACTTCCTTCAGTTCCTAATCCACCCTACAGCAGAGTAAGTAGTTTTCCCTTCGCAGAAAAGTCGTTTTTCCTTTTTCCATGCAGTGATACCGAAATTTCTAACATTATTTCTCAGCTTTCAAGTAGCCGTTCAGTTGATGGTTTTGGTTTGAGCTGTAAAGTTCTTAAAAACATTGGTCAGTTTGTTTCTAACCCCATCTCACACATAACTAACCTCGCTCTTTTTTCTGGTGTTTTTCCTCATTTATTTAAGGTTGCTAATGTTGTACCTTTGTTTAAAAAAGGTGATTCATCTCTAATTTCAAACTATAGACCTATTTCTCTCCTTCCTGTAATTTCTAAGGTTGTTGAAAAAGTAGTGTATTGTACTCTCTTCATTTGTAATTAGTACTAATACGACTGCAGGTAATTCTCTCATAACTAACCATCAGTATGGCTTTCTTCCCAGTTTTTCTACCTTGCATGCACTTTCAGATGCAACAGAGTTTGTGCGTGTTAACCTTGACAAGGGCTTGTGTGTTTTGAGTCTATTTCTTGACTTTTCAAAGGCATTTGATATGGTCGTTCACTCTGTTCTTTTGTCTAAATTATCTTCATTTGGAGTGCATGGAGCCCCACTTGAATGGTTTAGGTCTTACCTCTCAGGGAGATCTCAGTAGGTTTTGGTTAATGGTACTTCTTCCTCTTCCTTGCCTATTATGAAAGGTGTCCCACAGGGCTCTGTGCTTGGACCACTTTTGTTTTTAATTTATATTAATGATCTTGTTGATGGTCTTCATCCCCTTGTGTACCCTATTCTTTTTTCTGATGACAGTAACTTTTCATTGCTGCAGTGGACCTGCCATCTGCCATTTCCCTAGCTCAAGGTCTTATTGATAAAGTAAAAGATTGGTGTTGGTCAAATGGTATGACTCTCAACAGCCAAAAAAGTGCCATTGTACACTTTAGATCCCCTTATCGTATGAGAGACGCAAGGGAACCAACCATCCTGACTTATGGGAATGATATTATACCGCAAGCTACTCTAGTGAAATTTCTTGGTGTGTATCTTGACTGTTTTCTTTCTTTTAAACCCCATATAACTCATACCCGTTCCCTTGTCCTCCGCCAATCTTCAATGTTATACAGGGTTAACTAATTTTTTCCCCCAGATGTTATGCTTTCTCTTTATTATGCTTTTATTTTTCCTTACCTTTCTTATTGCTGTTCTGTCTGGGGTAGTACTAATAAATCTCTTCTCTGGTCACTTCAAAGAGCCCAAAATAGGGCAGTGAAGGCTACTTTTCTTCTACCTCGTTTTTACCCTTCCTCTGATCTTCATAATGATACTGGAATAGCTTCACTGGATCGTATTGTGGGTAAAAGTTACCTTTATTTAGCACATTCTGCTTTTCTAGATACACTTCCACCATCTCTGCAGCAGTTTTTCTTTCTGTCAGGCTCAGGTGGGTACTCTTCTTTTTTACGTAGCTCTTATCGCAGGTTCATTTTACCTAAGCGATCATCGACAGCAGGTCAGAGGTCTCCTGCTTATCAATCTATTTTACTATGGAACTCCATCCCTCCTGATGTCCCTCTATCTCTTTCTGCAAAGGCACTTTCTCACTGGGTATTTCCAGTATAGTATTTCCCCCCTTTTTTCTTCTTTTTTTTCATTCAATATATTTCTCTGATTTATTTTTTTTTTTTTTTTTTTTATATTTAATCCTAATTTCCAATCTCTTCTTCTTTTATATAATTTTTTTTTTCAATTATTTGTGAAGTTTCCTGTTAATTCTCCTATTTTCATAAATGTCTCTTATCCATTTTTTTTTTTGTGCTTTATAATAGTGTCTTATTTGTTTTGTTGGCCCTTTAAAAGCTGAGCTTCTTGGGCGTGTATAAATTTTAAGTTTGTAATTGTTTTTTTTTTAGTATTAATAAATTGATTGATTGATTGATTGATAACTTTATTAATTGACTTTAATTATTTTATGATAAAGAATGAACACTAGCTCCAAGTAACTGTATATTAATTAATAGTAGTAGCCTTTGCTTTAGTGGCAGTATTATTAACGGTAAACTTTTCTAGGGTAAGTTTTATTATTAACTAAAAATCATCCGAAAACCAGATGCTGAAAACCTAGATTATGACTTTATGGGTGTACAATTGGTATATGCGTAAGCGTGGTCATAAAGTAATGGTTGTAATCTCTGATACTTTCATGCCAGTTCTGTTTAAAGAAGAGGTATTGAAAAAAGCCTTAGATGCCAAGGCACTTATATGGACACCCCATTGTTATGGGAGAAATCAAGAAAGAATTGTTTTGGGTAATTGTCCTTATCGACCAAGTAAGATTTTCCTTGCGAAACGTAGGATTAAACTTGCCGACCTTCGATCAGGATGCGCAGCCTTATCCACTACGTCATCGCATGGTATTAAATACAATAAATCTTCTATAACTTTATTAATATACTTTAATCAGTAAATTTTACTGGCTAATGTACATGGTTTAACTAGGACGAAAGTGAATACTTAACATCATGCCTTTTTTTTATCATCTTTCGTAATTTAATAATTGTTTCTTGAGGAAATTAAATTTTGGGCCCCTTATGTTTAGAATCTAGCATCTATTCACGATTGAGTAGTGACGTAAATCAACATACATTATGTATTGCCTGGATACTGAAATTTATACCTGCAATATCTCAAGGACGCTTTGGGGGATAAAGTTTCGTCTGAATTTTTTCTTCCGAAAGTGGGCTCTAATCATGTCCATCAGCTTAGACGGGTGATACTTCTGTTCAGCCCCGCTACTCAACTTTGTCAATACTGATTGGGAGGGAGAAGGAGTAAACCTTGAATTATTACTTGGGGTAACGGAAGGACTAAAATTAAAAGACACTATTTGCATCAAGTTTATTGAAATATCAAACAGTCCGTGGTAATGAACTGTATAGTTAGAGTAACTCGTATTAATAGTAACCGAAATTGTTAAAAACGGATATTTAATACCAAGAGATACATCAAAAGAATTGAATTGTTAAGCTGATTTTACATATATAAGTTTCATCAAGTTGAAACCAGAAAATATTTTTATTTGTTAAATTAAGGAACGAACTGTAGCCCATAGCAACTGAAGTAATAAAAGGAATCATTACATAGATGATTATTTTAGTTATATTCGTTAAAAAAATATTATAAGTAAAAATGTCCCATGCCGGTAATCGAACTCGACCAACTGGATGGGAGCCAACTATCCTAACCACTAGACCATGTAGGATTTGTTAAAATATCTGCTTAATGAAGTTTATGTTAAAGAACAAATTATGGACTTAGTTAGATATCTGATTCCTTGAGGATCGTCTCTTACTGTACCAAAGAAGAAAAAGCCTTAGGCTTTTTCTTTTTTGTAATCAGGTTACATATAGGATCGATAAAGTTCATGATAAATGGGGCCTATGCTACTTCCTGTGGATATAGCTGAAACCAAGTAAAGAACAAACCACGGCGTGTAGTAACTAATAGTTAAGATAATGAAATGATCTTTTAAATGGAAGTTTGCTGCCTGAGTCTTTCAAGGTTATCTCATATTATTCCATCCGGGTTGCAGCGGTAGCTTGCAACCTAGTAAGAGAGGATCACGCCCCATAGTAAGAAGCAAAATAACCCATAACTCCTAAAAGTAGAGTCAGATAAGAAAACGAAGTACATTATTAGAACCACCTTGTCCGAAAACCCTAGGAATCATTTTATAGAGGATGATGTAACATATTTATCTTTAGATAAAATAGTATAACACAAAGTAATTTTAATTATTAAACAGTTCGTTGTGACAAACTGTATAGTAAGAGCGATTCGTCTCAATAGTAACCGAAACTTAAAAAAATGGAATTTTGATACCAATAGATACATCAAAAGAATTGTATTTTTATGCTAATTTTAAATATATGAGTTTCATTAAGTTCCGGGTTGCAGCGGTAGTTTTATTAGAGCCGACGCCACGTAAGGTCAATTATCTAAATAAGGATAGATCCTTAGAGATAGAAAAAGTTGAAGAAAAAAGCAAGCAAAAAATAAAAATCAACGCTGAAAAAGGTTTGGACCTACAAAATATTGATGCAGATGGTTTAAAGACCAAGCAGATAAAAACAAAGACGATAAAATAAAGGAAAATGAAACTGTCGAAGCTTCAGAGCTACAAAAAAGGACAAACCTACGCTAGCTCTTCTAGATACTCCATCTTCTCCTCTACTTTTTATACCACCTCCTCCTTTACCTGATCTTATTTCAACCTCTTCTCCTGCACTAGCTCTTCCAGATCCTCTGTGTCCTCCTCTTCTTTGTGTTCCTCCTCTCACTCCCTTTCCTACTCCTATTTCACCCTCTTCTCCTCCATTAGATTCTCAGCCTTCCAATCAGCAGTCATCCTCTCAATTAAAAAAAATTTGCTCAACGTTGGCTACAAAAAATCAGAGTTAAAAAAGGTAAACAATGGTGGAGAAAATTTGTAAACACAAATATCTTCAAAAAAAGAAGTCAGCTTGTCACCCAAGCCAACCTCCAACCAAACCTCCTCGAGCATGTGCTCCACAAACACCACCACCAGCCCCCCCTTTCTGCCAGGCAAACCATGGCATATGTCATTGAAGAATTAAAAAATAGACAGAACATGAAAAAAAGAAATGTGAAGAAACAGATATTTGGCTGAAAAAAACTGGAAAACTTGGAGGAAAAAGCAAGTACCAATGGATTACAGTTGTAGGTTAGGATAGGGTTCGGAGGGTGGATAGGTTGGAATTGGTTTAGCAAGGCTAGGTCTAGTTAGGCTTTAGTTGGACGGGTGGGTAGGTTACGGTGGGGTTTCAAAATAGGCAAGGCTAGGTTTTGCGGTTGAGTACGTTAGGTTCAGACGGGGTTGGGTGGGTGGGTTTTTAGGTTAGGCACTGCTTGGTTAGGCTATGTTAGGATGGGGTTGGGTGGTTGGGTTTTTTAGGGTGGATTTTTAGGTTAGGTAAGGTTAGGTTAGGCTAGATTTGGAAGGGATTGGGTGGGTGGGTTTAGTTAAGTTTTGTTAGGCTAGGTTAGGATGGGGTTGGGGGTATGGGAAGGTTAGGGTGGTTTTTAGGTCGGTAAGGCTAGGTTTCGCGGGGAGATGGGGTAGGGTAGGTTAGGATGGGGTTAGGCGGGTGGGTTTTTAGTTTATATAAGGCTAGGTTAGGCCAGGCTACGCAAGGGTAAGGCTAGGTTAGGATGGGGTGGGTAGGTTATTCTAGGTTTGATTAGGCTACGGCTAGCTAGGTTAGGCTAGGTTAAAATGGGGTAAGGCTAGGTTAGGCTAGTTTATGCTAGGTCAGGATGGAGCTGGGTTTGTGGATAGAATAGGTTTAGTAAGGCTACGTTTAATTAGCGAGGAAGTAAGGTTAGGGTAACTAGTAATCGTTTTTGGTTAGCCTGGGTTAAGATAGGTTAGGCTAGGTTAAAATATGACAGGTTAGGTGGGTGGCTGTGTTGGGATGGGGTTAGGTTAGGAAGGGGTTGAAGTGTCAATGGGAGGTGTTTTGTGGGTGGATAAGTAAGGCTAGGTTAGATTAGTTTTTGTGGGTGGGTGGGTTAGGATAGGATGGGGTTAGGCGGATGGGTCCGTTTTTAGGTTAGGTAAGGCTAGGTTAGGCTAGCTAGGTTAGAATGGGTTTGAGTGGGTGGGTAGGTTAGGCTTGGTTTAGTAAGGCTAGGTTTAGTTAGGCTAGGTTAGGTGGGTTTGTTCTTAGGCTGGGTAAGGCTAGGTTAGGATATAATAAAGAACGACCTCTTGCCTATACTAAATTTTATACGACACTTAATTATAGTATAGGTTAGTAATTCAACAGATAGCATGGCACTGAAACATCGCAGAGAGTTTTTCAATAGCTCATTTTAAAGGAAATTAATAGAGTTGAAAACTTTTTGTAATTAAAACAAATAATTTTAATTACATTAAGAAATTTTAATTATGTTCCTTCAGAAATCATCATAAGTAAAAGTTTCGCATACACAAATTGAACTCAAGACTACTGGGTGAGAGCTATCCCAACCTCTAGACCATATATGATATATTAAAATATCCGACTAATGAAGTTTATGTTCAAGAACAAATTATAAACCTAATTAGCTGCCTGATTATTTGAGGATCGTCTCTTACTATTCCAAAGAAGAAAAAGCCGTAGGCTTTTTCCTGTTTGTAATTTATTTTATAATAAAGAATGAACTTCAGGCTTTACTAACTGAATAGTTTAATTTACAGTAAAGTACGATCTCTTGCCCATAGTCCGGGTTGCAGCGGTAGCTAGGTACCTAGTAAGAGACGATAACGTCCAATGCTAATAAATATAAAAACCCATAACTCCTAAAAAAAGAGTCAGATAAAAACAAAAAGTACACCATTAGAACTGCCTAGTCCGAAAACCCTGTATACGAAACTTTCTATCCCTTGGCTTGAACAGCAAGGGAAATATATTGGCTTGAAAATCAAGAAAAGTGGCAGCTACTACAACATTCTGGCTAAATATAATAAAGAACGACCTCTTGTCTATACTAATCCGGGTTGCAGCGGTAGCTAGCATCTGCTACATCTAGCACCTTTTGTAATTAATAATTGACAAACACCATTTATGATGAGCTATATCGGTCCTTTATGTAAATATTTCTTAACATTGGACGTGATCGTCTCTTACTAGGTTGCTAGCTACCGCTGCAGCCCGGATAACTCATTTTAAAGGTAGAACTGTTTGTAATTGATTAAAAACAGGAAAAAGCCCACGGTTTATTCTTCTTTGAAATAGTAAGAGACTAGCCTCAAACAATCAAGTAGCTAACTAAATCAAATGTCCGTATTGGGTTTTTATTCCAATGATCGTCTTTTAATGGAAAATTTTAATATATTGACGCTTAATATAAATTTACTAGCCTATACTATAGTTAAGTGGCCTATAAAATTTAGTATACGCAAGAGGTTGCTCTTTATTATAGGATGAGGAAATTTCAGGTGTATTATGGAGACACCGATTCACTCCTGTCAAAAGTTAAAACAGATAATCTGTTACACGATTTGGAAAATGGAGATTACGTTAGCTCTCGGATGGATTAAACGAACTAGGATGAGTCCCTCTATTCGGAGCTGGTGAAACACCAGGCCCCAAATCAATTAGTGATGCAGAATGCTGTAATTCCGGCCACTTTTCCTGTTTTTCAAGCCAACAAATTGTCTTTGTTGTTCAAGCAAAGAGGCTGTAAGTTTCCGATGTAAGAGTTTCGGAAAAGGTGGTTCTGATAGTAAAGTTCATGCTTCGATATGACACTATTCTAAGGAGTTATGGGTTATTGTATTTCTTAGTATGGGACGTGATCGCCTGTCACTAGGCTGCTAGCTACTGCTACAATCCGGATAAATAATACATTGTGCCCCCATTGCTCTTTACTTAGGTAGCACTATTGCACTGTCTATTATACTATAATTCACCAATCTCTGAAGTTGCTCTTTATACTAAACATTTCTGTTAATATAGGAAAAATACAGAGATTGAAAAATTTCTTAGATTATAGCCTGTAAAACTACGTTCCATAAAAAACAGTACACCTTTTTATTAAACTCAGTTTTTTTACCTTTTGAACAAAGCTACGGGTTTCCTCTGAATTACAGTCTGTACAATAAAGCTCTATATTTACGCCTTGTTAATCAGGAATTAATTGCCTTTAATCTAACAAAGAATAACGAGGCTTATCATTTATATAAAATACCTTTGAGAAATTTAACTTTCAAAAGATTATTGTTACCTTAGAGATGCATGGGCTAGAAATCGTTCTATACTATGATAAAATAAAAATTGATTTTTTCAATTTTACGTCACGTCGCTCATTACGTCATATATGGTTATTAGTACACAATAGGTTTTAGTTATTACGTCAAGTCACCTATTACGTCATATATGATATTTGTAGACAATCGGTAGAATATTCGTCCTTTATTATAATTCAAAATTAAATTAGTTACTATGGCCTAGAGTTAGTTCTCTACCATATCGTAACAATTTATTTTATAATAATATTTATTTTTGTTAATTAAAAAATGTTTCTATATACAGAATTTTATTTTAAAATAAGCCATTACACAGCTCTTTATTATGATTATGTAGACAATCCACGTCTGAACGACTTTCTAGTGAAAAATATCCTCTCTGACCTGTATAATACTGATTTAGGTGCCCTACGAGTATAGTGCTTAAAAAATGTATGTGAATTTGTTTATTAATAAATGAAAAATGTATATATACAACAATGTCCTTATTCTTTACTTTAGATTTCTTCTTCTTCGGTGTATAGGTAACTGTTCTAAACCACCAATGCTTTTACAGTATCTGGATTCCTTGTGTAATGATATTGATCGGCTGTAAAATCAAGATCAAATTTTCTACAGTATAATGTAACTTTACTCTTGTTACATCTCTTTGCCTAGCCAATGATACTATTTGCATTCATATTATGAAATTCACGAGTTTTGATCAGTCTATTTGAAGCAATATCACATGCAATGTTTTCAAATGGTGAATCACATTAAGTAACTGCCAAATAAAATCACTTGGTTTATAGTCATAATAGGCAGTGTCGTCACAATGATGACGTAGAAACCAAATTGTCTTGTTACCCCAACAGTTGAATCGTAGACCAGATTCATCCTCCCAAAATAATTTAAATCCACGACGATACCAATCTCGTAGAAATAAACTAAAATCACGTTTGGGATTCTTTCCAATCATAGCGGGGTAAGTATTCTCCCACTGATCAAATTTGTCATAGTGACAATTGGAACACAGATGTCCTCTAGGGTGAGAGTCACAAATCTCTTCAAGACATGAATTACATCCTTTAATCTGTACTGCATAGCCTCTATGTAATTTACAAGGATTACATAATTTGCACTTTTCATTATAGTCATCAATAATTGTACAATTCTCACATTGTGTCCAACTGCCAAGAGTGTACATGCATAGTGGACACGTATAAAAATTTTTGGTTTCCGATGTCAACTCTTTCACAGCTAAAACGAAACTGATAATCCTCGTTCGATAAATCACGGGGGGGAGGTATGGTGAGAGGAGTAACTCTGGAACGTCACCTCTTTCGAATGGGGGAGCCATCTACATTGAATCTATGGCAATGTTTTCAAAAGTATATCCACGATATTATTCTGCTTTGTTCCAATTAATATATCAATAAATTGAGTATAAGCATTTGAGTCACATCGACAAAGTTTCATGCAATAGTCCAATGGGGGAGAATCAGTTTTCATATTATTGTCAAGTGTTCCCCGAGAGAATATCTTTCGTTGAAGGGATAACTCGAGAAAATCATCATCCAAAATCAAATGTTTTTCCATAATTACCGGATTCGATCTAATTCTCTCTTTCTCAAATTTATTCATTTTTTAATCCTATCACTGTGACTGCTGACTCTAGACTGGTCACGATTCGTTAGCCTAACATTCTAACAAAAAGAAATGGAACATTTTCGATTATGTAATCAATTTCTCAGAAATCTACTTCCCCTCTTGTCCTAGTCGATTATGTAATCAATTTCCCAGAAATCAACTTTCCCCCTTGTTCTAGTCAATTATGCAAAAATTTCTCAGAAAGCCACTTCCCCTTCGAGTCGATCAATACATCTCTTCCCGTTAATGCGCATGTGCAAACTTCGCCCCGGAGTCATTACACCTAGAAACAACAAATAAATCGACTTTGAAAAAGGGGCATTGACCCCATTAGACTCGATCAATAATCCTTGAATAAATTATGTACGTACGGCGTCTATTATGCCCTCCCTATTAATTTATTTGCAGTTTCGATTCCTAAAATAAACTGTAAATTTTGATTAGATTAGATGTGTTTTGGGAATCGATGAGTCTGAATGGGGGGGGGGCGGGCTCGTTGCCCTTCAATCGCTTTTGAGTACTAAAAAAGGCCCTTTCAATTTCTAATCGAATGAGCCTTTTTGAAGTTTCTACGACAACAAATGGCCATTTCAAAAGTTCTATCAGATATATTTTGGGAAAATAGGAGGGCTTTGTCTGTGTGTGTGTGTGGGGGGGGGGGCGTATCTGCCCTTCAATCTCCTTGAATCTTAAAAAGGGTACTAGCAATTCTGATTACCAATCGAATAAGCACCCTCCGAAGTATATACGACCAACCTTTATACAAAAACCTTATATGCCCCCAGGGAATGACTGAAAACCTTTGACCCTAGGGCTGTGGGGGGTTTGTTATCCTCAAAGACATGATTTCTGGTCTTTTAAGTACGCTGAACAAAATGGTTATCTCAAAATATGATTGGATGTGTTTGAGGAAATGGTGGGCGTGTGAGAAGGGTTAGTTGGCCTCCAATCACTTTCGAATATAAAAAGGGGTACTAGCCCCTTCAATTTCCAATCAAATGAGCCTTTTTCGAAGGTTCTACGACAACAAATGGCTATTTTAAAATTTCTATCAGCTGTATTTCGGGAAAATACGAAGTATGGGAGGGGAGGGGATATCCACCCTCCGATCCTACTGAATTTTAAAAAGGCCACTAAAACTTCTGATTGCTAATCCAATGAGCTCCCTCCGACGTCAATACGATCACCCTTTATATATATTAAACAAAAAAACTTTTTGCACAAAATAACTTTTTCAAAAAACAGTAAAGAACTCCATTAACCTAAAAAGAACAAAAATAAAATAAAATAATCTACCAAGCTTACAACTACCACAAATCAGTACCAATAAATAAATGAATCTTTCTAGTTTAAATGAAAAAAAATGCTTGGACACCATTAATATTTTTTCAGTTTACATAATAGCTTTATCGATCCTGAACTAAGAACTAAAATAAAAAAAATTATTTTTTTTCTAGAAAAATAAAGCACAAAGTTATAGAGATAAGTACTTTAGGAGTTCAGCTAAAAAAAGTTCGGCTCAAGGAGAAAAGCATAACATTTTCTACTAAAGAGCTGTATAAAAACGCAGTTTTTCGTAAAAATCTATTTTATTTTTTTAACTATTTTTGTTCATTATGAAAGGTTTTTTATTTATGGTGTCGGAGCAATAAATTTAATTTTTTAGTTAAAACTAGAAAAGTACCTGAAAATTTTTATATTAGTTTTGATTATTGATAGGGTCTTGATAGTTGACACGTCGTTTTATGGGTATTAATAATTTTTACAGAATGAAATTTATACTTAATTTAACTCCAGTGTTTTACACTGTTGCAACTTTGGGAGTATTATATTACTTAGAAAGGAAAAAGAATGTGCCAGTTTTGGATGATATTGGTATAATTGCTGAAAAGTGTACTGGCACTATAAGAGGATTATTTTTCAAAGTAGTTGAAGATAAGAAAAAGGAAAAGGTAGAATATGTCCCAGAAAATGATAAAAAAGAGGATTTCCTAGAAACAACTAAAACGAAAATAATTTCAACCAGTCTCACAAGTGATCCAATAAAAGAAAAGTGACAGGTCTTGAAGTTGTAGCAGATTCGTTGCGTGGCAATGAACAAACAAATGAAAGTGAAACCGACCAATGTAAAAGGGATCCCTGCAATGATGCTTTCAAAAAGGAACAAAAAATGACCCCTTTCGTTCCAACTGACCACAATTGAGGACAAATCTTTAATCTTTCATCCCGGAACCCAGTGAAAATATAATGAAATCACTGACATGCCATCTGTTAGAGAATTGTCTTTCAAGTATTTCACCTGTACACAGTATCGCCATCTAAGGTAAGCCATGCGTTCTAGCCCGATAGAAAGTCTCAGGTAGGTCAAACATCAGAAAGGTAAGAATTCTTCCTTTTATAAATTTTTTTACTCTGATAAGGGCTGGATTTGGAAGTCTGGGATTTTTTCTGTAGAAAATTAAGTCATTAAACTATCCTTAGACAACTGTTACATCATCTTTGCAACTCTGGGTTATCAGCACATCGCCATTGCGTTTTGTCCCCGTTTGTGGACGCTGGGAAACAAGGGTAGTTGGACCGATGACACTGTAGTAGTGAATGTCAAAGGGACATCTAGGGGTCTCTTGTTGTTTTTACGATTTATGTTGCTAGAGGGCACCAAGGTATTCGATAAGCACATGTCCTCGTTTGTGGACAATGGGAAATTCAGAGTTCCATGCACGGTAAGACCGGAAAAACAAGTACAATCGTATCCATGCAAGTGCTCATATTTCTGAGACCCCAGCTGTAAGTTCTAACAATGGAAGCAAGTGAAAGAGTGTTTGGAGAGCTGCTGACCATCCATTAGCAGGAGCGTGACCGACCTTCCAAGCAGACCGTGATGAATTGCTGCCAGACATTCTATTGCTGAAGGAGCCAGTAGAGTTTTTCCTCAGACTGTTCCCAGATGCCTTGATCGAGAAAATTGATTTCGAATCTACCCGCTATGCTGTTTCACAAGGTAGCAGTTTCAGCGTTTCTGTACATGAAATGAAGCTCTTCCAGGGGATAAACCTAGTAAACACTTACCTCAAATACCAGCGCCTGAAGTGGTACTGGAAATCTGACGAAGCAATGCGGATTCCGATTGTTGCTGATTCTATGTCTCGCAATCGTTTTGACGAAATTTCCAAATACCTTCATTTCAATGAAGCGCAGAGTGGGGAAAATGATAAATTTTTCAAAGTAAGACCGGTTCTTGACGTTTTGAAGAGTACATTCTGACAAAATGGTCCTCTCGAAGAACACCACAGCATAGACGAAATGATGATACCCTTCAAAGGTCGCTCCCAAATGAAGCAGTACATCAAATCCAAACCCAAACCTTGGGGTTTCAAATGTTGGGCTCGAGCTAGTTCTTCAGGATACATCCACGAGTTCGAAATGTATGAAGAAGCTGCGGTAGAAAAGAAACGTTTGGATTAGGCGTTGGTGGTGATGTCGTTGCTCGTCTTTCCCAGAAATTGACTGGAAGAGGTTATAAAATCTATGCTGATAACTTCTTCACCTCAGTTTCGCTAGCTGAGTATCTCGCTGGAAATCAGATTCATCTCGTTGGGACAGTCAGACAGAATCGAATCGCAGAAGCAGCTTCCAAGCTGAAGCCAGAAAGAGAGTTTAAGATTGAGGGTCGTGGAGCAAGTTCTGTCGTCACAAATAACAATGTCACAATTTTGCGCTGGTTTGATAACAAGATCGTCCACACCATTTCCACCTACGCTGGTGTCGAACCTCAAGATGAAGTCAAAAGGTGGTCAAAGAAAGACCGAATGCAAGTACCAGTGAGGTGTCCATTTATGCCATTCCTCATGGATTATTTCATTGCTTTGTACCGCCATAACCGGAGAGGGAAAAAATACTACATGAAGGTCTTTTGGAACTTCGTTGACGTTACAGTTGTAAATGCGTGGATTCTGTATCGTAAGGCACAAAAGGCAGGGATGAAAAAGCACGATTTAGACGCTGGACTGAAAGAGCTTGGCCTATTGGAGTTCAAGGCCAGTGTAGCAAGAACTTTGATCAACACCGGGAAAACTGGTTTTGCAGCATCTGCTAGACCTCGCGGGACACCTTCCCAGTCACCGTCGGTTTCTCAGACACAAAAACGAAAGTATAATTGCATTGTTGCACCCGATATTCACTATGACCGACTGATTGGCCAATGGCCAACCAAGACGAATGCCACCAACGCAGGACGCTGTTCACTAAAGTCGTGTACATTCCATTCGCAGATAACGTGTCTAGAATGTGAAAAAGGTTTTTCCCGCCTTTGTTTTGAGAGTTTTAACACACCCTAAGTGTCAGTTTTTTGTAATTGAAAATAAATAGATGATACTTTTGTTCGCAAATAATTCTGCTGGAAATTGTGAAAAATTAGAAACCTTAGTTCCCACCGTCCATATATGAGGACATATTTTTTCTGCACCACCAAGCGGTGATGCAAAGATGCAAGTTACACCACTAGAAATAGCGCATTTTTCTCTCTCAGAAATGACTATTAAAAAAAATCCTACCAACTTTCTTAAGATTCGGGACTGAAAGAGTTAATGTAAAACTATAAGAATCCTTATGTATTTTTTTAGTGAACTAGATGGAGCTTTTATGTAATAAAGAGATGTTTAATGGCTCATTCAAATGGAAATTTAATTTGGGGCAGCTAGCCCCCTTCCCCCAAAGTTGTCCAATTAAGATTTTGAGATAACCATTTTGCTAGACATTAGTTCAAAGGTCCAATAACTATGGTTTTGGTGATGATTTATTATACTAATCTATTACAAACAAGAAAAAGCCTATGGCGTTTTCTTAATTGGAATAGTAAGAGACGACATGGCTACAACCTACAATTATGACATCATTGATCAATCTTTAACATGAAATTATAATCTTATTTTAGTTACTATGGGCTGGAAGTTTGTTCTTTACTGTAATTATAATTGTTAGATATTACGTCATGTCACTTATTACGTCACATATGGTTATTAGTAGACAATCGGTAGAGTATTTGTTCCTTATTATATGTTTTTTTTAGGAGTTATGTTTTTTTTTAGTTCTTAACATTGGACTTGATCGTCTCTTACTAGGTTGCTAGCTACCGCGGCAACCCGGATGAGACAGCCACTCGGCTTTGAACTATAATAAGGTTATATTTGTAATTAAGTCCTAGTGTTAGAGGCAGCACTTTCGCAAGGAGGCGCATTTTCTCCTTGATACACGTATAGATCTTTTTAAAAAGTGAAATTATTGCTAAGATGCCCTCAATATGTTTCCAGTTTACATAGTTTTTGCTTTATCAGATGTTGGATTCATTCATAATCCATTATTAATTTGCAACAGTTAGTTTTTTCCTGTCATGTGGTATTGAATACATTATTGAACGTTTGATTACTGTTGAAAATTTTAACACAATAGAACTTCGATCCTTATATATAATAATACCGCTGCAACCCGGATTACAAACAGGAAAAAGCCTACGGCTTTTTCTTCTTTGAAATAGTAAGAGACGAACCTCAAACAATCAAGTTCCTAACTAAGTCGAATGTATGCAATGGTTTATTATTCTAATGATCGTCTTTTAATGTAATACTGCTGCAACCCAAATTCACATATATATTTATGAGAGGCAGCCTGGCCGAGTGGTCCAAGGCACTGGTGTTAGCCACCAGTCTCTTCGGAGGCGTGGGTTCAAATCTTACCGCTGGTATACGATTATGTTTGAAAGACTGCAGTGTGAAAAGACACCAAAAATGCAGTTTTTGGTGGAAAAATTTATTCTCTTTTAGAAATAATTTATTTTAGTTACTATAAATTTGCAACACAAATAATTTCCTTTAAAATGAGCTATTGAACAACTATCTACGATGTTCCAGTGCCAAGCTATCTTTGGAAACAAAAGAAAAAAATATCCCGTTTAGGCAGAATGTTGTAGTAGCTGCCACTTTTCTTGATTTTCAAGCCAATATATTTCCCTTGCTGTTCAATCCAAGGGACAGAAAGTTTACTACACAGGGGTTTCGGACAAGGCAGTTCTAATGGTGTACTTTTTGTTTTGATCTGACTCCTTTTTTAGGAGCTATGGGTTTTTATATTTCTTAACTTTGGACGTGATCGTCTCTTACTAGGTTGCTAGCTACCGCTGCAGCCCGGAACTATTGCAACCCGGATCCCAGTTACTATGGGCTATAGCTCGTCCTTTAATGTAAATTACTATGCAGGGGTTTCGGACAAGGCGGTTCTAATGGTGTACTTTTTGTTTTGATCTGACTCTTTTTTTAAGAACTATGGGTTTTTATATTTCTTAACATTGGACGTGATCGTCTCTTACTAGGTTGCTAGCTACCGCTGCATCCCGGATTCTTCTAATGATCGTCTTTTACTATGGGCTAAGGTTCGTTCTTTACTGTAATTTGTCACTATCAATTATTACTTCTCGATACGCCTGGTCGGTTGAATACCTTTGCTTTTCTCTTTTCAAGATGCTATCTCTGTTTTTTTGGTAGTACTGTTTTTTTAACTTGCGTGTAGCTTGCTTTGATCTAACCACTTTCTAATCATGAATGAGACCATTTACATTTTGACTTTCTTATATAGTAATTATGACGTCATGACGTAATGATTTTATTTCATGATGTCATTGCGTAATGATATTATTTCATGACCTTTTCAGAAACAACAACATAACGTCGTGTTTTTCTGTTCACGTCATACTCTAATAAAACTATGACGACATTCATTATTTATCTAGTAGGGTTTCAGACAAGGTGGTTCTAATGATGTACTTTTGTTTTCATCTGACTCTATTTTTAAGAGTTTTGGGTTTTATATTTCTTAGCATTGGGCTGATCGTCTCTTACTAGGTTGCTAGCTACTGCTGTAACCTGGATACACATTTGTAGCAATGAGAAGCAGCGTAACTAAGTGGGCCAAGACACTTGTGTTAGCCACCAGTCTCTTTGGAGGCGAGGGTTTAAATCTTATCGCTGGCATACGATTATGATTTATATACAAAAATCAAATATTTTTGAAAATACAGCAGTATGAAAAGACATCAAAATGCAATTTTTAATTGAAAAATTTTTTCTCTCTTAGAAATAATTTATTTTAGTTACAAAAGATTTTTAACCAAATTAATTTCCTTTAAAATGAGCCATTGAACAACTTTCTACGATGTTCCAGTGCGAAGCTATCTGTGGAAAAGAAGAAAGAAAAAAAAATATCCCGTTTAGGCAGAATGTTGTAGTAGCTGCCACTTTTCTTGATTTTCAAGCCAATATATTTCCCTTGCTGTTCAATCCAAGTGACAGAAAGTTACCTATACAGGGGTTTCGGAAAAGGTAGTTCTAATGGTGTACTTTTTGTTTTGATCTGACTCCTTTTTTAGGAACTATGGGTTTTTATATTTCTTAACATTGGACGTGATCGTCTCTTACTAGGTTGCTGGCTACTGCTGCAACCCGGATAAGAGACGACCTGGCTACAACCTACGATTATGACATCATTGATCAATCTTTAACATAAAATTAAGTAAAACAAATCATTCAAAAATTGGGTGCTTTAAAGCCAGCCTGGCTCAATGGATAGGGTGTTGGAATTCTACTCCGAAGGCTGCAGGTTCAAAACCTGCCAGAGGCAATTTTTACACATTTATCAATTTAAAGTCTAAATGAAACTTCTATTAATTAGTACTACATTAGATCCTCTTGACTGACATCAATTCTTTATGTGCTACTAACTCGTACTTTACTCCACAAAAAACAAATTGGAAGGAAAACAATATTAAAGATATAACAATTATCAAGTATTTTGAACTTTCTTACTTTTTGTTAAAAAACAGCACGTGGTCCCATCGAAATACTGAGCTATGCCTCACTAGGTATCAATTATGCTGCCCATAAAATTTCTCCCGTCAGATAGCGCTGCTAGGCATATGCTAATCCAATGGTTTCTTATTTTAACCACCTATGGTTTATGTAAAAAAAATATGAAAAGATGGTTTCACTGAGGAACTACTTCGTCGGAAAAGGTTAATGTAATATAATTGGTTCGATATCATAAATATTTTTGCAGTTTACATAATAACTTTAGCGATTCCGAACTAAAAACTAAAATAAAAAAAATTGAATATTTTTCATTGGAAATATAGGACAAATATTATATAAAACAATATAAATAATAATAAAATAATATAGGGCAGGATTGGCAGGATACAAATATTACTGCATTTTACATAATAATGGATAATAATATACAAAAAACTGTATAGACAAACATACTTTATGATGAACTATATCGGTCCTTTATGTATTAAACAAATCTCTACGATGTTTCAGTGCCAAGCTATCTGTTAAATTACTAACCTATACTATAATTAAGTGGCATATAAAATTTAGTATAGGCAACAGGTCGTTCTTTATTATAAAATAAGAGACGAACAACAAAGAATCAGGCAGCAAACTAAGTCCAATATATGCAATGGTTTGTTCTTCTAATGACCGTCTTTTAATATAATTACTTCAAAATATATCGATCCTTTATGTAAATTGTTTTCAAGGATTTCAAAAAGAATTTGACATAATTCAATATCCGTCGGATAGAGCTTGCAGATATCAGGATAACATTGCCAAGTAACCTGCTGCCCAATTTGGGTTTTAAATATTGACTCAGATTGTTATAGTTGACTTCAGCCATCATAATTTTCTTGTCAGATCTAGTTTCAGAGCATTTTTCAATAATTGTCTCGTACTTTTTAGAACAGTTTGTTCAACAACAAAGAGCATTTTTTGCCAAATATTCAGTAGAACTAAAAGAACAGTTTAAAACACAGTTAGAAATAATTTTTTCTTGAGGAAGTGTTCCAGGAATTAGTTCTAAATCATTAGTCTTACAAAGACGTATACTAATTACCCTAACAAGATCATTTTTGCCATAAATGAAAAACATTGCTTTTCCTTCGCGAAAATCTACTAAATATGTCTTTTACGATGACTTAATCTCCCACAGTTCCCAGGGGAAGGGCTGCAAGTTGTGAACTTTGTCCATTGCTTGCATATTGTATTGGTTATTGGGAAGTATACAGACATTTTCAGGAAGAATTTTTTTTGGTTGGGGGGGGGGGGCCTGGCGGAGGGGGATACTTGGCATAAGCCGTCTTGGGATACATTTGCTGTGTGGGAGGGTATATTTCTATGGAGGGGGCGCTGGAGTTCCAACCATTATTTAAAATATAATAAGAAAGTATATTTAAAAAAACAAGTTTTTTCAACTGAAAGTAAAACTCAACATCATAAATTAAAACAAAAAGAAATTATTAAGTATGTGAGGGGGTTCTCCCCAAAGTCAATACCTCGCTCTTTACGCTACAGTTTTTTTTAGTGCTTTCAAAAGAGCTATCTATTCTAATTAAACGGCCTTTGTGATTCAGGGGTGTGTGAATTAAATTTTTTTTTAAATTTTAACGTAAAGAGCGTGTTATTGAATAAGGGGATAACCCAATAATATACTTAATAAAATAAAATAAAAAAAAAAAAAAAAAAAAAAAAAAAAAAAAACAAGCGATACGGCTCAATAGTAAGCGAAACTTTTAAAAACGGAACTTTGATGTCAATAAATGTATCAAAAGAATGGGCTTATAATGCTGATTCTAAATATATAAATTTTGTTAAGTTTAGTATTACTCATCAAAGGCTACGAGCCTGAGAAAACTTACCTGATTTTTTAAAGAGGGGAAACATCCCCTAAAAGTGAAAAAAAATTAATGAAAATCACTGTCAGATTCAACGTATCAGAAAACCCTATAACATAGTTTTCAAGCTCATATCTTCAAAAATATGCAACTCTGTATTTTTTTCCAGAAGAAAAATATACGAATATAGAAGTTCGTTACGTAAGTTAATTTGTAAATTACTTCAGAACCAAAATTAGAGACAGCCATTTAGCAAAAGAAAAGTAAAATTTTTATGAATATTTTGTTTACTTATTCAATGACGGCGAGCCAAAATAAAAGTTCCATTAACTAAAAAACGATCAGAAATTAAATAAAAAAACAAGTTTTTTAAACTGAAAGTAAGGGGCGACATTAAAACTTAACACGAGCAGAAATTATTCCGTATATTAAAGGGGCTGTCCCCTCCTCAATGCCTCGCTCTTTACGCTAAAGTTTGACTCTGTCTCACAACTTTATTTTTTAAAACAATAAAAAACTTTAGCGTAAAGAGCGAGGCATTGAGGAGGGGACAGCCCCTTTCATATACGGAATAATTTCTGTTCGTTTTAAGTTTTAATGTTGCTCCTTACTTTCAGTTTAAAAAACTTGTTTTTTTATTTAATCCTATACAGGGGTTTCGGACAAGGCGGTTCTAATGGTGTACTTTTTGTTTTGATCTGACTCCTTTTTTTTTTAGAAACTATGGGTTTTTATATTTCTTAACATTGGACGTGATCGTCTCTTACTAGGTTGCTAGCTACCGCTGCAACCCGGATTATGTAAGTTGCTACTATAGGCTAGAGTTTGTTCCTTATTATAATTACAATGGACTAGAGTTCGTTCTTTAGTATAATGTTTATTTCCCAATAATAGGAGCATCTTCAATCCACAATACACAATGTACATGAGGCGCACCTTGTTTCTGATACTCGATACGCCAGAAATGATCCTTAATTTTACCAAACAAAGGATTTGTCTTTGAACAAATTAGCTCATTAAATATAGGTGTCCATTTTTTGTCAAAGTGCATGGAAACTGCAACTGGATCTAGAATCGTCAACTCTGCTGGGGTCATTTTTGCTACACCAGGTAAGTTCTTATGGACAGTCCGTAAATAGTCAATCAATTCAGGAGAGTACCACTCAGCACATGAAACTGTCAGAAACAAAGTCGGTGGACCCAATTGCTCAATCATTGACTTTACTTTATAGGAAAGAGATTGAAAATACTGCTAAGAAGCCTTGATTTAAAATATTCTCCATTCCTAATCCGAAATGGTCTTGCCTTGTCACGCAAGCCATATTTGCCTTTCGGGAAAAGATTTGGAAACACTTTTAGATCAAGTTCTTCCTGAAATAAGTCTTCGCTCTCACCTTTTAGTTTCTTGATTTGAAATTGGTCAGTACCAAGATCTTTCATCTGCTTAAAATCTTCAATGAAGTCTTTTGGAACCGCTGAATTGAGAGGCTGGACAGAAAAATGTTCAACCAATGTAGATTTTGCGCTTTCTGTCAGTTTCTGAAGGATTGCAGCTTCCGGTATTTCAGGTAAATTAACAACACCAACCACTTTTTTTAGCAAGACGTGCTTCAAGTATTTTATTTAAATCTTCTAGGGTGTATGCATGTATTGTTTTATAGAGACTGTTGTTCTCTCTTAACCACAACAGTGCTTCATGGACTTTTCTCAGATCTATTAGTGCAGTCCAAACATTCTTGTTGTAAGTAGGCTGACCATTGACAATGACTACAAAACTATCAATGTTAAGAAGTTTTTCAGGCTGAATATCTGCATTTGCTTGCACATCAACAGGTAGATATACTATTCTCCCCTTAAGAGCGTAAACAAGTTCTGTTCTAGATATCTTCAATGCAGTTACTTGCCCTGATCTGACGATCGTAAGACAAGGCATTACAAATCGAATCATTGCCATTTCAAAATTAATTAAACACTTTATACATTCCGGTGTACAGTCTATATGAAGGTTATTTAATACTGATCGGATATTCTCCTGACTTTTCAACATTTTCCCAGCACAGTAATCACAGACAGAGAATGAATCTATGACATCCTCTTTCCAACCTGTACATTGAATTAGTTGTTCTCTGTCATCTTTGGGTATGTCCTGTTGTAGGTGTTCTAAAATCATGGCCAACATTATATCAAAACCTTTCTTATTTGAAAGGGATCTTAGACTCTTCAATTGGTATTTTGTCTTTATCTGCACGCAACTGTCACAATGCATTGTGGAGTATACATCCCTGATGTTAGCTACCTTATCAAGGCTCTCACCAAATAATTTTATTATTGTATTTTCATCCACAGAAACTCTAATACTGCTATCACCGTAAATGAAGTCTTGACTATTATTACGACAGAGTCTACTTGACACTTCTTCTATATAATGACTTAGTTCCTTGTACGAGCCCTCGACTTTTAGTAGATTAATATGTTGTATAATCTTGGATTTTGATACTGCCTTATATACGCTATTAATGAAACAGTTCAAGACAGGAAAATGTGGAGCTAGTGCTCTTAGAGAACACAAATAGCTCTGACATCCCTCATTTGGGCTACAGTATAACGAATGCCCATGCTTTCTTGTGTCCCTGTAATTGATTTCACAATAATCCAAGCCGCCAAGGTAGAAATTAACCACTTTGTCAGTTGAAAATTTTAATGCTATATTATTTTCAAGGATATCAAAAAGAATTTGACATAATTCAATATCCGTCGGATAGAGCTTGCAGATATCAGGGTGACATTGCCAAGTAACCAGCTGCCCAATTTTTGGTTTTGAATGTTTACTCAGATTGCTATAGGTGACTTCAGCCATCATAATTTCTTTGTCAGATCTAGTTTTAAAGCATTTTTCAATAGTTGTCTCGTACTTTTCAGGACAGTTTGTTCTACTACACAGAGAATTTTTTGCCAAATATTCAGTAGAACTAAAAGAACTGTTTAAAACACAGTTAGAAATGCTTTTTTCTTGAGTCGGTGTTCCAGGAATTTGTTCTAAATCATTAGTCTTACAAACACATTTACTAATAACCCTAACAGGCTCGTTTTCGCCATAATTGAAAAACATTGCTTTTCCTTCGCTGTTGATAGGTATGCTTGTATATATATTTTTATTGCTGCTACATAAACTGCAATTGCTCCTTCCAAAATTAATATACGAATTTTCTAAGAAGTACGCCTCCGTATATTCACTGTGTTGTCGAGCATTTTCCATTGCATCGATAAACTGTTCCGCAGTTGCCAATCCATACCTTGGAAGCTTTTCGTTAAACTGACAACATTTCTTTTGGATATTACTATGAAGCTTTGCCAAAGCATTTCTAGCCGACTTTTCAACAGCATCCGCTCTTTCAAAGAGAATTTTAATCTGTAATTTTGAATACTTTTCGTGATCCTGGTAAAACATGCATAAAATATTTCTCAATTTACGAAGATCAGCCTACATTTTTGCGATCTTCTTGTGTTTCTGAATTTAATTTTTCCCTTTGTCCTTATGTGTTCTTCGGTACAACCTCGCAGAGAATTAAAGTTTTTCATTATAGATTTTGTCACCCCAGTATCTACCTATTCTAGTAGCAACTTTTTTCTTATATATTTTTCGGTAATCTTCCTCATTGTGATAACGCTCCTTGATCTTTTGTCTAGCCTGCTCAATTCTTGCTTCTCTGTAATCTTTATCATTATCATACCGTTCCTTGCTCTTTTGTCTAGCCTGCTCAATTGTTGCTTCTCTATAAAGTTTATCATTGTGATAACACTCCTTGATCTTTTGTCTAGCCTGCTCAATTCTTACTTCTCTGTAATATTCATCATTATCATACCGTTCCTTGATCTTTTGTTTGGCTGTCTCAATTTTTGCATGTCTATAATCTTCATCATTGTGATAACACATCTTGCTGTTTTGTTTTGCTCTCTCAATTTTTACTTCTCGATACGCCTGGTCGGTTGAATACCTTTGCTTTTCTCTTTTCAAGATACTATCTCTATTGTCTGTGTAGTACTATTTTTTTAACTTACGTGCAGCTTGCTTTGATCTAACCATTATGTAATTAACGAATGAGACCATTTACATCTTTGTCGTTCTTAAGTAGTAATTATGACGTCACGGCGTAATGATTTTATTTCATGACGTCATGGCGCAATGATATTATTTCATGACGTCTTCAGAAACCACAACATAATATCGTGTTTTTCTATTCACGTCATAACTCTAATATAAAACTATGACGACATTCATTATTTATCTAGTAAGGTCTCAGACAAGGTAGTTCTATTGATGTACTTTTGTTTTGATCTTACTCTATTTTTAGGAGTTTTGGGTTTTTATATTTCTTAGCATTTGACTGATCGTCTCTTGCTAGGTTGCTAGCTACTGCTGCAACCCAGATTCACATATATATTATTTATGAGAGGCAGCCTGGCCGAGTGGTCCAAGGCACTGGTGTTAGCCACTTAATTATAGTATAGGTTAGTAATTCAACAGATAGTTTGGCACTGGGACATCGTAGAGAGTTGTTCAATGGCTCATTTTAAAGAAAAATTAATGGGGTTAAAAAATTCTTGTAATTAAAATAAATTATTTTTATTACATTAAGATCCGGGTTGCAGCGGTAGCTAGCAACCTAGTAAGAGACGATAACGTCCAATGTTAAGAAATATAAAAACCCATAGTTCCTAACAAAGGAGTCAGATCAAAACAAAAAGTACACCATTTGAACCACCTTGTCCGAAACCCCTGTATAGGAAACTTTCTGTCCCTTGGCTTGAACAGCAAGGGAAATATATTGGCTTGAAAATCAAGAAAATTGACTTTAACCACGTTATTCTCCCCAAACGGGATATTTTTTTCTCTTTTCTTTTTTTTGTATCCAGAGATAGCTTGGCACTGGAACATCGTAGAGGGTTGTTCAATAGCTCATTTTAAAGGAAATTAATTGGGTTAAAAATCTATAGTAACTAAAATAAATTATTTCTAAAAGAGAATAAATTTTTCCACCAAAAACTGCATTTTTGATGTCTTTTCACACTGCAGTCTTTCAAACATAATCGTATACCAGCGGTAAGATTTTATAATAAAGAACGACCTCTTGCCTCTACTAAATATTATAGGCCACTTAACTATAGTATAGTTTAGTAAATCCGGGTTACAGCGGTAGTCCGGGTTGCAGCGGTAGCTAGCAACCTAGCAAGAGACGATCACGTCCAATGTTAAGAAATATAAAAACCATTAACTCCTAAGAAAAGAGTCAGATCAAAACAAAAATTACACCATTTGAACCGCCTTGTTATGCTAAAGAACGAACTTTAGACCACGTTAAAATTATCGGTAGATGCAACCTAGAAAAAGATGAACACGGCCAATAAAAACCAAATCATGGTTTCAGCAGTTGCTTTATACTGAGAAGCTTGTAGATTTTTATATAATCCGGGTTGTTACATTAAAAGACGATCACTGAAATAACAAACCATTCCATACATTGGACTTAGTTAGCTACTTGATTGTTTGAGTTTCGTCTCTTACTATTTAAAAGAAGAAAAAGCCGTAGGCTTTTTCCTGTTTGTATTTATAGTGAAAAAACGAACTCAAGTCCAAAGAAACTGAACCCTGTGGTTCATTCATATTATCTTCATTAGTTTAGCTAGAATGTAAATAAACAAGTTTCTTTTTTAAATTTTTACAGTAAAGAACGATCTCTCTCCCATACTAACTGATGTATGGTGGTTCCAGGTGTAGTTACATAAAGGACGATTATAGCTCATCATAAATGGTGTTTGTTAATTATCCGGGTTGCAGCGGTAGCTAGCAACCTAGTCAGGGTCGCAGCGGTAGCTAGCAACCTAGTAAGAGACGATCACGTCCAATGTTACGAAATATAAAAACTCATAGTTCCTAAAACAGGAGTCAGATCAAAACAAAAAGTACACAATTAGAACCGCCTTGTCCGAAACCCTGTATAGGAAACTTTCAGTCCCTTGGCTTGAACAGCAAGGGCAAATCAAGAAAATTATATTAAAATACGATCATTGGAATAACATACCACTGCATACATTGAACTTAGATAGCTACTTGATTGCTTGAGGATTGTCTCTTACTATTTCAATGCAGCGGTAGCTAGCAACCTAGTAAGAGACGATCACGTCCAATGTTAAGAAATATAAAAACCCATAGTTCCTAACAAAGGAGTCAGATCAAAACAAAAAGTACACCATTAGAACCGCCTTGTCCGAAACCCCTGTATAGGAAACTTTCTGTCCCTTGGCTTGAACAGCAAGGGAAATATATTGGCTTGAAAATCAAGAAAATTGACTTTAACCACGTTATTCTCCCCAAACGGGAAATTTTTTTCTCTTTTTTTTTGTATCCAGAGATAGCTTGGCACTGGAACATCGTAGAGGGTTGTTCAATAGCTCATTTTAAAGGAAATTAATTGGGTTAAAAATACATAGTAACTAAAATAAATTATTTCTAAAAGAGAATAAATTTTTCCACCAAAAACTGCATTTTCGATGTCTTTTCACACTGCAGTCTTTCAAACATAATCGTATACCAGCGGTAAGATTTTATAATAAAGAACGACCTCTTTCCTATACTAAATTTTATAGGCCACTTAACTATAGTATAGGTTAGTAAATCCGGGTTGCAGCGGTAGTCCGGGTTGCAGCGGTAGCTAGCAACCTAGCAAGAGACGATCACGTCCAATGTTAAGAAATATAAAAACCATTAACTCCTAAAAAAAGAGTCAGATCAAAACAAAAATTACACCATTTGAACCGCCTTGTTATGCTAAAGAACGAACTTTAGACCACGTTAAAATTATCGGTAGATGCAACCTAGAAAAAGATGAACACGGCCAATAAAAACCAAAATCATGGTTTCAGCAGTTGCTTTATACTGAGAAGCTTGTAGATTTTTATATAATCCGGGTTGTTGCATTAAAAGACGATCACTGAAATAACAAACCATTCCATACATTGGACTTAGTTAGCTACTTGATTGTTTGAGTTTCGTCTCTTACTATTTAAAATAGGAAAAAGCCGTAGGCTTTTTCCTGTTTGTATTTATAGTGAAAAAACGAACTCAAGTCCAAAGAAACTGAACCCTGTGGTTCATTCATATTATCTTCATTATTTTAGCTAGAATGTAAATAAACAAGTTTCTTTTTTAAATTTTTACAGTAAAGAACGATCTCTCTCCCATACTAACTGATGTATGGTGGTTCCAGGTGTAGTTACATAAAGGACGATTATAGCTCATCATAAATGGTGTTTGTCAATTATCCGGGTTGCAGCGGTAGCTAGCAATCTAGTCAGGGTCGCAGCGGTAGCTAGCAACCTAGTAAGAGACGATCACGTCCAATGTTACGAAATATAAAAACTCATAGTTCCTAAAACAGGAGTCAGATCAAAACAAAAAGTACACAATTAGAACCGCCTTGTCCGAAACCCTGTATAGGAAACTTTCAGTCCCTTGGCTTGAACAGCAAGGGAAAATCAAGAAAATTACATTAAAATACAATCATTGGAATAACATACCACTGCATACATTGAACTTACATAGCTACTTGATTGCTTGAGGATTGTCTCTTACTATTTCAAAGAAGAAAAAGCCGTAGGCTTTTTTTATAATAAAGAACGAATATTTTACCGATTATCTACTAATAACCATATATGACGTAATAAGTGACATGACGTAATATCTAAAACCTATTGTGTACTAATAATAGTACACAATAGGTTTATGACTTAATGAGCGACGTGACGTAAAAATTGAAAAAATTAATTTTTATTTTATTTTCGTTTTTAGTTCAGAATCGCTAAAGTTATAAACTGCAAAAATATTTATGGTGTCTAAACAATATTTTTAATCGTTTAATTTAGACTAGAAAAATAACTGAAAATTTAAAAATTAGTTTAATTTTTTTTTATGTTATTGATACTTGATACGGGATATAAAAATTCAACTAATGGTTACATAATGGTTTCAATCAAGCAAGCTAAACGCAAGTTAAAAAAAGAGTACTACCAAAAAAACAGAGATAGTATCTTGAAAAGAGAAAAGCAAAGGTACTCAACCGACCAGGCGTATCGAGATGCAAAAATTGATAGTGACAAACAGCGTTATTATAATGATGTAGTTTATAGACATGCGAAAATTGAGACAGCCAAACAAAAGAGCAAGGAACGGTATGATAACGATATAGATTACCGAAACAAACATAAGAAAAAAGTTGCTACCAGAATAATGGGTAGATATTGGGCTGACAAAAGCTATAATGAAAAAATTAAATTCTCTGCGAGGTTGTACCGAAGAACGCATAAGGACAAAGGGAAAAATTACATTCAGAAATACAAGAAGATGGCAAAAATGCAGGCTGATCTTTGTAAATTGAGAAACATTTTACGCATGTTTTATCGGGATCACGAAAAGTATTCAAAATTACAGATTAAAATTCTCTTTGATCCGGGTAGCTGCGGTAGCTAGCAACCTAGTAAGAGACGATCACGTCCAATGTTAAGAAATATAAAAACCCATAGTTCCTAACAAAGGAGTCAGATCAAAACAAAAAGTATTAGAACCGCCTTGTCCGAAACCCCTGTATAGGAAACTTTCTGTCCCTTGGCTTGAACAGCAAGGGAAATATATTGGCTTGAAAATCAAGAAAAGTGGCAGCTACTACAACATTCTGCCTAAGCGGGATATTTTTTTCTTTCTTTTTTTCTTTTCCACAGATAGCTTGGCACTGGAACATCGTAGAGGGTTGTTCAATAGCTCATTTTAAAGGAAATTAATTGGGTTAAAAACCTTTTGTAACTAAAATAAATTATTTCTAAAAGAGAATAAATTTTTCCACCAAAAACTGCATTTTTGATGTCTTTTCACACTGCAGTCTTTCAAACATAATCGTATACCAGCGGTAAGATTTGAACCCACGCCTCCGAAGAGACTGGTGGCTAACACCAGTGCCTTGGACCACTCGGCCAGGCTGCCTCTCATAAATAACTAAATATGTGAATCTGGGTTGCAGCAGTAGCTAGCAATCTAGTAAGAGACGATCAGTCCAATGATAAGAAATATAACAAAACTCCTAAAAATACAGTCAAATCAAAACAAAAGTACATCATTAGAATTACTTTGTCTGAAACCCTACTAGATAAATAATGAATGTCGTCATAGTTTTATATTTGAGCTATGACGTGAAGAGAAAAACACGAAATTATATTGTTGTTTCTGAAGACGTCATGAAATAATATCATTGCGCTATGACGTCATCATGAATTATAATAAAGAACGATTACCTATACTAAATAACATAAAGGATCGATGTGGTTCATCATTAATTATAAAAGGTTAGAGCTTTCCGGGTTGCAGCGGTAGCTAGAAACCTAGTAAGAGACGATCACGTCCAATGTTAAGAAATATAAAAACCCCTAACTCCTAGAAAAATAGTCAGATCAAAACAAAAAGTACACCATTAGAACTGGCTTGTCCGAAACCCCTATAAAGGAAACTTACCACCCTTTGGCTTGAATAAAAAAGAAAATATATTGGCTTGAAAATCAAGAAAATTGACTTTAACCACGTTATTCTGCACAAACGGGATATTTTTTTCTTTCTTTTGTTTCCAGAGATAGCTTGGCACTGGAACATCGTAGAGAGTTGTTCAATGGCTCATTTTAAAGGAAATCTCTAGATCTAGCGCCTTTTGCACTTAATTTTTTTTTATTAATTATTTTTTACGAAAAACTTAATTTTTTATATACAATATTGATCAATGACGTCATAGTCGTTGGATGTAGTTAGTATTACATAAAGGCTCGATCATCGAATTTATCCGGGTTGCAGCGGTAGCTATCAGCCTAGTAAGAGACGATCACGTCCAATGTTAAGAAATATAAAAACCCATAGTTCCTAAAAAGGGAGTCAGATCAAATTCAAAAGTACACCATTAGAACCGCCTTGTCTGAAACCCTTGTATAGTAAACTTTCTGGCCCTTGGATTGAACAGCAAGGGACATATATTGGCTTGAAAATCAAGAAAAGTGGCAGCTACTACAACATTCTGCCTAAACGGGATATTTTTTTCTTTTTTTCTTTTTTTCTTTCTTTTCCAGAGATAGCTTGGCACTGGAACATCGTAGAGAGTTGTTTAATGGCTCATTTTAAAGGAAATTAATGGGGTTAAAAACCTTTTGTAACTAAAATAAATTATTTCTAAAATAGAATAAATTTTTCCACCAAAAACTGCATTTTTGATGTCTTTTCATGCTTATAATAAAGAACGAACTCTTTCCTATACTAAATAAGCCTATACTAGTTAATGATATATCCAGGTTGCAGCGGTAGATAGCAACCTAGTAAGAGACGATCACGTCCAATGTTAAGAAATATAAAAACACATAACTCCTAAAAAAAAGTCAGATCAAAACAAAAAGTACACCATTAGAACCGCCTTGTCCAAAACCCCTATATAGGAAACTTTCTGTTTCTTGGCTTGAAAAGCAAGGGAAATATATTAGCTTGAAAATCAAGAAAAGTGGCGGCTACTACAACATTCTGCCTAAACTGCATCCGGGTTGCAGCGGTAGCTAGAAACCTAGTAAGAGACGATCACGTCCAATGTTAAGAAATATAAAAACCCATAGTTCTTAAAAAAAGAGTCAGATCAAAACAAAAAGTACACCATTAGAACCGCCTTGTCCGAAACCCCTGCATAGTAAAATTTCTGTCCCTTGGCTTGAACAGCAAGGGAAATATATTGGCTTGAAAATCAAGAAAAGTGGCAGCTACTACAATATTCTGCCTAAACGGGATATTTTTTTCTTTTTTTCTTTTTTTTTTCTTTTTTTGTATCCAGAGATAGCTTGGCACTGGAACATCGTAGAGGGTTGTTCAATAACTCATTTTAAAGGAAATTAATTAGGTTAAAAATCTATAGTAACTAAAATAAATTATTTCTAAAAGAGAATAAATTTTTCCACCAAAAACTGCATTTTGATGTCTTTTCACACTGCAGTCTTTCAAACATAATCGTATACCAGCGGTAAGAATTGAACCCACGCCTCTGAAGAGACTGGTGGCTAACACCTTACATTAAAAGACGATCACTGAAATAGCAAACCATTCCATACATTGGATTTAGCTACTTGATTGTTTGAGTTTCGTCTCTTACTATTTAAAGGAAGAAAAAGCCATAGGCTTTTTCCTGTTTGTATTTACAGTTAAATATAATAAAGAACGACCTTTTGCCTATACCAAATTTTATAGGCCACTTAACTATAGTATAGGTAATATATAGTATATAGTAACAAATCTGGGTTGCAGTGGTAGCTAGCAGCTTCCGGTTTACAGCGGTAGCTAGCAACCTAGTAAGAGACGATCACGTCCAATGTTAATTACATAAAGGACCGATATATCTCATCATAATTGGTGTTTGTCAATTATTACATTAAAAGAGGATAATTGGAATAAAAAATTTTATAATAAAGAACGATCTCTTTCCTATATTAAATAAACCTATACTAATTAATTATATAGTAATGATATGATTTTATTGATAGCCGAATGAAAAATTAAAGAAAATGATCCCGGTTGGCTTGAACCACCATCCTTTCGGTTAAAGGCCGATCGTGCTTGCCACTTGGACTAAAAGTTTAAAAATTAACAATATGTTACACATGATACTTTTATCAATTGTCTTTTCATATTGCAGTCTTCTCAAAGATATTTGATTTATTAAGCAATTTTGCCAAAAAAATACCAAATTCCACATATTTGTAGACAGGAGTTCGAAACCTCTGCAGTAAGGTTTTCTGATATTATATAAATTATTACATTAAAGAACGAACTTTAGTCCATAGTTTAGATTAAAGGACGATCATTAGAAAAGCACACCATTGCATATATTGGACTGAGTTAGCTGTGGAGTTTACATTATTTATAGTACCGAGAGCCTGGCGGCTTCGCTGCTGGACGCCAGCACTCGGCATGTGGCAGGCTTCTATATATATTGGATTCTGGATTCTATATATATGGATTCTGATTGTCACTTGTTTTATAACCGCATCCGGGTTGCAGTGGTAGCTAGCAACCTAGTAAGAGACGATCACGTCCAATGTTAAGAAATATAAAAACCCATAGTTCCTAACAAAGGAGTCAGATCAAAACAAAAAGTACACCATTGGAACCGCCTTGTCCTAAACCCCTTTATAGGAAACTTTCTGTCCCTTGGCTTGAACAGCAAGGGAAATATATTGGCTTGAAAATCAATAAAATTGAATTTAACAACGTTTTTCTCCCCAAACGGTATATTTTTTTCTGTTTTTTTTTTTTTTTCTTTTCCACAGATAGCTTGGCACTGGAACATCGTAGAGGGTTGTTCAATAGCTCATTTTAAAGGAAATTAATTGGGTTAAAAATCTATAGTAACTAAAATAAATTATTTCTAAAAGAGAATAAATTTTTCCACCAAAAACTGCATTTTTGATGTCTTTTCACACTGCAGTCTTTCAAACATAATCGTATACCAGCGGTAAGATTTGAACCCACGCCTCCGAAGAGACTGGTGGCTAACACCAGTGTCTTGGACCATTCGGCCAGGCTGCCTCTCATAAATAAATATATATGTGAATTTGGGTTGCAGCAGTAGCTAGCAACCTAGTAAGAGACAATCAGTCCCATGCTAAGAAATATAACAAAACTCCTAAAAATAGAGTAAGATCAAAACGAAAGTACATAATTGAAACTACCTTGTCTGAAACCCTACTAGATAAATAATGAATGTCGTCATAGCTTTATATTAGATTAGAGCTATGACGTGAATAGAAAAACACGAAATTATATTGTTGTTTCTGAAGACGTCATGAAATAATATCATTGCGCTATCCGGGTTGCAGCGGTAGCTAGCAACCTAGTAAGAGACGATCACCTCCAATGTCAAGAAATATAAAACCCCCCAACTCCTAAAAAAAGAGTCAGATCAAAACAAAAAGTACACCATTAGAACCGCCTTGTCCGAATCCTCTATAAAGGAAACTTACCTCCCTTTGGCTTGAATAACAAAGAAAATATATTGGCTTGAAAATCAAGAAAATTGACTTTTACCACGTTATTCTCCACAAACGGGATATTTTTTTCTTTCCGCTTTTTCTGTCTGCTCAGCTAGCTGGGCACTGGAAAATCATAGAGAGCTGTATAATAGCTCATTTTAAAGGAAATTGCAACATCTAGTCACTTTTGTATTTAAAAATAAAATACTTTTTAAAGTAGAATCAATTTTGTCAAAAAAATTGCATTTTTGATGTATTTTCATACTGCAGTCTTTTCAAAGATATTTGAATTTTGAAGCAATAAAACAGTCCATGTAATGAACTCTATAGTAAAATAATAGCTACTTGTCTCAATAGTAACCGAAACTCCTGGAACCAAAATTTTCTTTTTTGGCTTAATCGCTAAAATTATTATGTAAACTGCAAAAATATTTATGATGCCTAATCAGTAATAGTAATTTTTTAATTTAAACAACAAAAATACATGAAAATTCTAAAATTAGTTTTGCTTTTTGTCTCCTGGAAGAAATTTTTTTTTCATCTCAGTTCAAATTTATTATTGTATCCTGTAACCCGTAAAGTACATATCTCCATATTATTGTCTCATAATTGCAATTATTTTAGTTTTCAGTCCAGAATCACTAAACTTATTATTTAAACTGCAAAAATATTTATGGTGTCTAACCAATAATACTAATTTTGTAATTCAAACAAGATAAATACCTGAAAATTTTAAAATTAGTTTTGTTTTATGCTAGGTTTTAGATACTCGACACGGGATTTTGTGTGCTTAATAATTTTAAGTCTTGAAAAAATATGGTCTCACGCGAGTGGAAAAAAAGAAAGAATAACCAAAAACAATATCAAAATAGAACAATCCAAATTTCTACTAATAGAAAACTTTACTACACAAAAAATAAAGCTAACATCCTGAAATATAAGAAAAGTTTATTTAAAAGAGATAAAAATGCCACCAAACGCAATAAAGCTCGAGCACGCGTAAGGATTGCTACTAAGATGTCTTGTGATCCAGGATTTAAGAAAATGAAATATGACAGAGCAAAACAGAGGTATCTTACGGATCAGGGGTATTACATTAAAGAACGACCTCATGCCTATAATAAATTTTATACGCCACTGAATAATAGTATAGGTTAGTAATTCCACAGATAGCTTGGCACTAGAACATCATAGAACGTTGTTCAATGGCTCATTTTTATAATAAAGATCGAACTCTTCCCTATACTAACTTTTATACGCAACTTCACTCTAGTTAAGATTACAGTATTTATATTTTTTTACATTAAAAGACGATCACTGAAATAACAAACCATTCCATACATTGGACTTAGTTAGCTACTTGATTGTTTGAGTTTCGTCTCTTACTATTTAAAAGAAGAAAAAGCCGTAGGCTTTTTCCTGTTTGTATTTATAGTTAAAAAATGAACTCAAGTCCAAAGAAACTGAACACTGTGGTTCATTAATATTATCTTCAATATTTTAGCTAGAATGTAAATAAACAAGTTTCTTTTTTAAATTTTAAATTGAAAAGATAGTGCTTTTAATTCAACATATTAAAAGTTCTCCCCGACGGGGAATCGAACCCCCTTCCCCCAGGTAACAAGTGGCCATACTTACCATTAGACTATCGAAGACTTATGAAATAAAAGTTACATATAAGATATGATAGTAATTTTTTAATCCGGGTTACATAAAGGCTCGATCATCGAATTTTTACATTAAAGAACGAACTTTAGTCCATAGTTTATATTAAAGGACGATCATTAGAAAAGCACACCATTCCATATATTGGACTTATTATAATAAAGAACGACCTCTTGCCTATACTAAATTTTATACGCCACTTAATTATAGTATAGGTTAGTAATTCAACAGATAGCATGGCACTGGAACATCGTAAAGAGTTGTTCAATGGCTCATTTTGAAGGAAATTAATGGGGTTAAATCCGGGTTGCAGCGGTAGCTAGCAACCTAGTAAGAGACGATCACCTCCAATGTCAAGAAATATAAAACCCCCCAACTCCTAAAAAAAGAGTCAGATCAAAACAAAAAGTACACCATTAGAACCGCCTTGTCCGAATCCTCTATAAAGGAAACTTACCTCCCTTTGGCTTGAATAACAAAGAAAATATATTGGCTTGAAAATCAAGAAAATTGACTTTTACCACGTTATTCTCCACAAACGGGATATTTTTTTCTTTCCGCTTTTTCTTTCTGCTCAGCTAGCTGGGCACTGGAAAATCATAGAGAGCTGTATAATAGCTCATTTTAAAGGAAATTGCAACATCTAGTCACTTTTGTATTTAAAAATAAAATACTTTTTAAAGTAGAATCAATTTTGTCAAAAAAATTGCATTTTTGATGTATTTTCATACTGCAGTCTTTTCAAAGATATTTGAATTTTGAAGCAATAAAACAGTCCATGTAATGAACTCTATAGTAATAATAGCTACTTGTCTCAATAGTAACCGAAACTCCTGGAACCAAAATTTTCTTTTTTGGCTTAATCGCTAATTATAATAAAGATCCAACTCTTGCCTATACTAACTGGTATGGGTCGCTTAACGATAGTGTAGGATTGTAAAGTTATATTTAAAGTCAACAAATTAAAAATTCTCTACAACGGGGAATCGAACCCTGATGGCCCTCGTGACAAGCGGTTATGTTTACCATTGTACTATTGGATACTCATGATGAATATGTTACATATAAGACATGATAAAAATGGTTAACTTACTAAGAAAATTAAATAAGGAATCGGTCTGGTTAATTATAAATGGGGATTATGTAAGTTTCATCGATAGCATGGCTGTAGAGATGGCCAAAACCTAGTAAAGAATAAATCGTGGCACATATTGGGTTTAGTTTGATCCGGGTTGCAGCGGTAGCTAGCAACCTAGTAAGAGACGATCACGTCCAATGTTAAGAAATATAAAAACCCATAGTTCCTAAAAAAGGAGTCAGATCAAAACAAAAAGTACACCATTAGAACTGCCTTGTCCGAAACCCCTGTATAGGAAACTTTCTGTCCCTTGGCTTGAACATTTTTACATTAAAAGACGATCACTGAAATAACAAACCATTCCATACAGTGGACTTAGTTAGCTACTTGATTGTTTGAGTTTCGTCTCTTACTATTTAAAAGAAGAAAAAGCCGTAGGCTTTTTCCTGTTTGTATTTATAGTTAAAAAACGAACTCAAGTCCAAAGAAACTGAACACTGTGGTTCATTTCCGGGTTGCAGCGGTAGCTAGCAACCTAGTAAGAGACGATCACGTCTAATGTTAAGAAATAAAAAAAACCATGGTTCCTAAAAAAGGAGTCAGATCAAAACAAAAAGTACACCATTAGAACCGCCTTGTCCGAAACCCCTGTATAGGAAACTTTCTGTCCCTTGGCTTGAACAGCAAGGGAAATATATTGGTTTGAAAATCAAGAAAGATGGTAGCTACTACAACATTCTGCCTAAACGGGATATTTTTTCTTTCTTTCTTTTTTTTCCAGAGATAGCTTGGCACTGGAACATCGTAGAAAGTTGTTCAATGGCTCATTTTAAAGGAAGTGAATTGGGTTAAAAAGCTTTTGTAACTAAAAAATTATTTTAAAACAGGATAAATTTTTCCACTAAAAACTGTATTTTTTATGTCTTTTTATACTGCTGTCTTTTCAAAGACATTTGATTTTTGAAGCAATCAAACAGTTCGTGGTAAGGTTGTATTTTAAACTTTATATTCCATAGATAGCTTAGCACTGGAACATCGTAAAGAGTTGTTCAATGGATCATATTAAAGTAAATTAATAACATTCAAGGACGTATCCAAAGGGTTTAGTGGGTTTGAACCCCCCTCCCCTAAAATGGTTGTCACATTCATAATAACGAATATAAAATGAATAAAACAAAACTGAATATAAAAAAATATACAAAAATGAATATGAACAACTTTTTTATGCGTTTTTGAAGTTTTTATCCGGGTTGCAGCGGTAGCTAGCAACCTAGTAAAAGACGATCACGTCTAATGTTAAGAAATATAAAAACCCATAGTTCCTAAGAAAGGAGTCAGATCAAATTCAAAAGTACACCATTAGAACCGCCTTGTCCGAAACCCCTTTATAGGAAACTTTCAGTTCCTTGGCTTGAACAGCAAGGGAAATATATTGGCTTGAAAATCAAGAAAAGTGGCAGCTACTACAACATTCTGCCTAAACGGGATATTTTTTTTTCTTTTTTTGTATCCAGAGATAGCTTGGCACTGGAATTTATAATAAAGATCGAACTCTTCCCTATACTAACTTGCATAGGTAACTTCACTATAGTTAAGATTACAGTATTTATATTATACATCATTATAAATTATAAAAGGTTCAAATGTTCGAAGATTATAGAGTTAAAAATTTTCCCACACCGGGAATCGAACCCGGGCCTGTTAAGTGTAAGTTAACTATCCTAGGCACTAAACCATATGGGACCATAAAGAAGTATGATTTAAGAGCCATATGCATATTATTATTTCACCATACAATTTATAATAAGGCCAAAACAAAATCGTCGACTTGCAACCTTACTTTTGACACATTAGTTAAATCTTCATCAGACTTAAAAAATGTTTTGCTAGTTTTACATGAAAGAACGAACCTTAGCTCATAGTAGCAGAAACAAGAATATCTAGGTTGCAGCGCTAGTTAGCAACCTATTACACAATCTGGGTTTAAGTGGTAGCTAGCAACCTAGTAAGAAACTTCAAATTAAAAGATGATCATTAGAAGAACAAACAATTGCTTATATTGGACTTAGTTAGCTGCCTGATTCTTTGAGTTTTTATAATAAACAACGACCTCTTGCCTCTACTAAATTTTATAGGCCACTTAACTATAGTGTAGGCTAGTACAGTTATATTTAAGGCCAATATATTAAAATTTTCCATTAAAAGACGACCATTGGAATAAAAACCCATTACACACATTTGATTTAGTTACCTATTTGATTGCTTAAGGCTAGTCTCTTACTATTTCAAAGAAGAAAAAGCCGTAGGCTTTTTCCTGTTTGTAATCAATTTTAAAGATTTATAATGAAGAACAGACTCTAGCCAATAGTAATCCGGGTTGCAGCGGTAGCTAGCAACCTAGTAAGAGACGATCACGTCCAATGTTAAGAAATATAAAAACCCATAGTTCCTAAAAAAGGAGTCAGATCAAATAAGCATAAGAATTGATGATGTATTATTTTTAGTTTTTATTATATTGTTCATTAACTTTTTCCCAATAGATCCATTTTTCATAAATTAATTTTGTTTTTCATTAAATTTAAATTTCCTTAAATAACATTTTACTTAATTAAATTTAAAAATTACAAAAATGTAAATAATTACAAAATGTAAAGATTAAAAAAATATCCTCGTTTCTCTCTTCTTTGCCGTTTTTATCGTTTTATACAAAAATGTATGAAGAAAAAAACACTAAAGGGGCCCCTGAATTGGTAACAAAGTATAATTTTTGGGAGTAATTATAACTGAATCCAGCTACAAGTGCAATTCATTTTTCTAATCAACATCCAAAGCTCAACATAGTACCGACTTTTGAGGCTTAGATTGTAAATCAAGTAATAGGTGAGAATTGAGGATGACGGGGTATTTTGAGAAATACGAACTTACAACTAATTGTATTGTTCCTTAATTGTATATGATGTTTGAATTTACGTATAGTAGTCTAAGGATTCTACCACTGGCGGTTCTAGGTCTGGGAAAGGGGGAGGGTGCAGGTGCCCCCCTCCAGTTTTTCTGTACTACATAAGTAAACATTACATGCCTTTTATTTTACGGTTTTACACGCCTATTAAGGTACTTAATTGACTAAAATATTGTCGCGATTATAATTTTTGTGTACCCCCCCCCTCCAGTTTGCTTGGTCTAAAACTATTACCGTAATAGGCTCAAAAATTTTCTTATGTACTTAACTATTTTTGATTTAGGAAGTCGCAAAAACATATAAAAAAAAAAGAGTGTCCCTAAATGGACAACAAAATATATCTTTGGATGTAATTAGAGATGGTTCAGAATCTTTGGGTCTTAATCCAGAACTAGCGTTCCAAAAATACATACAATTAGAAAGCTAAGCAAGGTGCCGCTGAATTAGTTGCAAAGTGTACTTTTTGGGAGCAATTAGAAGTGAGTCCGTGTTTTTGACTATTACTTAACCTGTAGCTCTTTTTTTTTCTTTTTTTTTTTTTATACAAAAATCTATTGGTATGTATAGTAATATAAACCTATGGTTTATATCATATATGGGGTCATAGCTGAGAATTGAGGAGGAGGGGGTTTAAGAAAATATTAACTTTCAATTAACTATGCTGTTTGTTAAATGTGTTCGATAATCTGATTGACAATTATTACAGTAAAGAACGATCTCTTGCCCATAGTAACTGATATATGGTGGTTCAAGGTGTAGCTGAAAGCTATCCAGATTGCAGCTGGATCCGGGTTGCAGCGGCTTTATAATAAAGAACGATCTTTTGCCTATACTAAATTTTTCCGGGTTGCAGCGGTAGCTAGCAATCCGTAGTGCAGCGGTAGCTAGCAACCTAGTAAGAGACGATCACGTCCAATGTTAAGAAATATAAAAACCCATAGTTCTTAAAAAAAGAGTCAGATCAAAACAAAAAGTACACCATTAGAACCGCATTGTCCGAAACCAATGAATAGTAAAATTTCTGTCCCTTGGCTTGAACAGAAATGTAAATATATTTGATTGAAAATCAAGAAAAGTCGCAGCTACTACAACATTCTGCCTAAACTGGATATTTTTTTCTTTTTTTCTTTTTTTTTTCTTTTTTTGTATCCAGAGATAGCTTGGCACTGGAACATCGTAGAGGGTTGTTCAATGGCTCATTTTAAAGGAAATTAATTGGGTTAAAAATCTATAGTAACTAAAATAAATTATTTCTAAAAGAGAATAAATTTTTCCACCAAAAACTGCATTTTGATGTCTTTTCACACAGCAGTCTTTCAAACATAATCGTATACCAGCGGTAAGAATTGAACCCACGCCTCTGAAGAGACTGGTGGCTAACACCTTACATTAAAAGACGATCACTGAAATAGCAAACCATTCCATACATTGGATTTAGCTACTTGATTGTTTGAGTTTCGTCTCTTACTATTTAAAGGAAGAAAAAGCCATAGGCTTTTTCCTGTTTGTATTTACAGTTAAATATAATAAAGAACGACCTTTTGCCTATACTAAATTTTATAGGCCACTTAACTATAGTATAGGTAATATATAGTATATAGTAACAAATCTGGGTTGCAGTGGTAGCTAGCAGCTTCCGGTTTACAGCGGTAGCTAGCAACCTAGTAAGAGACGATCACGTCCAATGTTAATTACATAAAGGACCGATATATCTCATCATAATTGGTGTTTGTCAATTATTACATTAAAAGAGGATAATTGGAATAAAAAATTTTATAATAAAGAACGATCTCTTTCCTATATTAAATAAACCTATACTAATTAATTATATAGTAATGATATGATTTTATTGATAGCCGAATGAAAAATTAAAGAAAATGATCCCGGTTGGCTTGAACCACCATCCTTTCGGTTAAAGGCCGATCGTGCTTGCCACTTGGACTAAAAGTTTAAAAATTAACAATATGTTACACATGATACTTTTATCAATTGTCTTTTCATATTGCAGTCTTCTCAAAGATATTTGATTTATTAAGCAATTTTGCCAAAAAAATACCAAATTTCACATATTTGTAGACAGGAGCTCGAAACCTCTGCAGTAAGGTTTTCTGATATTATATAAATTATTACATTAAAGAACGAACTTTAGTCCATAGTTTAGATTAAAGGACGATCATTAGAAAAGCACACCATTGCATATATTGGACTGAGTTAGCTGTGGAGTTTACATTATTTATAGTACCGAGAGCCTGGCGGCTTCGCTGCTGGACCCCAGCACTCGGCATGTGGCAGGCTTCTATATATATTGGATTCTGGATTCTATATATATATGGATTCTGATTGTTACTTGTTTTATAACCGCATTACAGTAAAGAACGATCTCTTGCCCATAGTAACTGATATATGGTGGTTCAAGGTGTAGCTGAAAGCTATCCAGATTGCAGCTGGATCCGGGTTGCAGCGCCTTTATAATAAAGAACGATCTTTTGCCTATACTAATTTTTTTTACAAAACAAACCATTACAGCAAAGAACATTTCATGTTAAAGATTGATCAATGATGCCATAATCATAGTTTGTAGCCAGGTCGTCTCTTACTATTCCAATCAAGAAAAAGCCGTAGGCTTTTTCCTGTTTTCCGGGTTGCAGCGGTAGCTAGCAACCTAGTAAGAGACGATCACCTCCAATGTCAAGAAATATAAAACCCCCCAACTCCTAAAAAAAGAGTCAGATCAAAACAAAAAGTACACCATTAGAACCGCCTTGTCCGAATCCTCTATAAAGGAAACTTACCGCCCTTTGGCTTGAATAACAAAGAAAATATATTGGCTTGAAAATCAAGAAAATTGACTTTTACCACGTTATTCTCCACAAACGGGATATTTTTTTCTTTCCGCTTTTTTTTCTGCTCAGCTAGCTGGGCACTGGAAAATCATAGAGAGCTGTATAATAGCTCATTTTAAAGGAAATTGCAACATCTAGTCACTTTTGTATTTAAAAATAAAATACTTTTTAAAGTAGAATCAATTTTGTCAAAAAAATTGCATTTTTGATGTATTTTCATACTGCAGTCTTTTCAAAGATATTTGAATTTTGAAGCAATAAAACAGTCCATGTAATGAACTCTATAGTAATAATAGCTACTTGTCTCAATAGTAACCGAAACTCCTGGAACCAAAATTTTCTTTTTTGGCTTAATCGCTAAAATTATTATGTAAACTGCAAAAATATTTATGATACCTAATCAGTAATAGTAATTTTTTAATTTAAACAACAAAAATACATGAAAATTCTAAAATTAGTTTTGCTTTTTGTCTCCTGGAAGAAATTTTTTTTTCATCTCAGTTCAAATTTATTATTGTATCCTGGAACCAAGCTTTTTTTGGTTTGTAACCCGTAAAGTACATATCTCCATATTATTGTCTCATAATTGCAATTATTTTAGTTTTCAGTCCAGAATCACTAAACTTATTATGTAAACTGCAAAAATATTTATGGTGTCTAACCAATAATACTAATTTTGTAATTCAAACAAGATAAATACCTGAAAATTTTAAAATTAGTTTTGTTTTATGCTAGGTTTTAGATACTCGACACGGGATTTTGTGTGCTTAATAATTTTAAACCTTGAAAAAATATGGTCTCACGCGAGTGGAAAAAAAGAAAGAATAACCAAAAACAATATCAAAATAGAACAATCCAAATTTCTACTAATAGAAAACTTTACTACACAAAAAATAAAGCTAACATCCTGAAATATCAGAAAAGTTTATTTAAAAGAGATAAAAATGCCACCAAACGCAATAAAGCTCGAGCACGCGTAAGGATTGCTACTAAGATGTCTTGTGATCCAGGATTTAAGAAAATGAAATATGACAGAGCAAAACAGAGGTATCTTACGGATCAGGGGTATCGAGAAGGGAAAATTGAGACAGCGAAACAAAAGAGCAAGGAAAGGTATGATAACGATATAGATTACCGAAACAAACATAAGAAAAAAGTTGCTACCAGAATAATGGGTAGATACTGGGGTGACAAAAGCTATAATGAAAAAATTAAATTCTCTGCGAGGTTGTACCGAAGAACGCATAAGGACAAAGGGAAAAATTACATTCAGAAATACAAGAAGATGGCAAAAATGCAGGCTGATCTTTGTAAATTGAGAAACATTTTACGCATGTTTTATCGGGATCACGAAAAGTATTCGAAATTACAGATTAAAATTCTCTTTGAAAGAGCGGATGCTGTTGAAAAGTCGGCTAGAAATGCTTTGGCAAAGCTTCATAGCAATATCCAAAAGAAATGTTGTCAGTTTAACGAAAAGCTTCCAAGGTATGGATTGGCAACTGCGGAACAGTTTATAGATGCAATGGAAAATGTTCGACAACACAGTGAATATACGGAGGCGTACTTCTTAGAAAATTCGTATATTAATTTTGGAAGGAGCAATTGCAGTTTATGTAGCAGCAATAAAAATATATATACAAGCATACCTATCAACAGCGAAGGAAAAGCAATGTTTTTCAATTATGGCGAAAACGAGCCTGTTAGGGTTATTAGTAAATGTGTTTGTAAGACTAATGATTTAGAACAAATTCCTGGAACACCGACTCAAGAAAAAAGCATTTCTAACTTTGTTTTAAACAGTTCGTTTAGTTCTACTGAATATTTGGCGAAAAATTCTCTGTGTAGTAGAACAAACTGTCCTGAAAAGTACGAGACAACTATTGAAAAATGCTCTAAAACTAGATCTGACAAGGAAATTATGATGGCTGAAGTCACCTATAACAATCTGAGTAAACATTCAAAACCAAAAACTGGGCAGCAGAATACTTGGCAATGTCACCCTGATATCCGCAAGCTCTATCCGACGGATATTGAATTATGTCAAATTCTTTTTGATATCCTTGAAAACAATATAGCATTAAAATTTTCAACTGACAAAGTGGTTAATTTCTACCTTGGCGGCTTGGATTATTGTGAAATCAATTACAGGGACACAAGAAAGCATGGGCATTCGTTATACTGTAGCCCAAATGAGGGATGTCAGAGCTATTTGCGTTCTCTAAGGGCACTAGCTCCACATTTTCCTGTCTTGAACTGTTTCATTAATAGCGTATATAAGGCAGTATCAAAATGTAAGATTATACAACATATTAATCTAGTAAAAGTCGAGGGCTCGTACAAGGAACTAAGTCATTACATAGAAGAAGTGTCAAGTAGTCCGGGTTGCAGCGGTAGCTAGCAACCTAGTAAGAGACGATCACCTCCAATGTCAAGAAATATAAAACCCCCCAACTCCTAAAAAAAGAGTCAGATCAAAACAAAAAGTACACCATTAGAACCGCCTTGTCCGAATCCTCTATAAAGGAAACTTACCGCCCTTTGGCTTGAATAACAAAGAAAATATATTGGCTTGAAAATCAAGAAAATTGACTTTTACCACGTTATTCTCCACAAACGGGATATTTTTTTCTTTCCGCTTTTTTTTCTGCTCAGCTAGCTGGGCACTGGAAAATCATAGAGAGCTGTATAATAGCTCATTTTAAAGGAAATTGCAACATCTAGTCACTTTTGTATTTAAAAATAAAATACTTTTTAAAGTAGAATCAATTTTGTCAAAAAAATTGCATTTTTGATGTATTTTCATACTGCAGTCTTTTCAAAGATATTTGAATTTTGAAGCAATAAAACAGTCCATGTAATGAACTCTATAGTAATAATAGCTACTTGTCTCAATAGTAACCGAAACTCCTGGAACCAAAATTTTCTTTTTTGGCTTAATCGCTAAAATTATTATGTAAACTGCAAAAATATTTATGATACCTAATCAGTAATAGTAATTTTTTAATTTAAACAACAAAAATACATGAAAATTCTAAAATTAGTTTTGCTTTTTGTCTCCTGGAAGAAATTTTTTTTCATCTCAGTTCAAATTTATTATTGTATCCTGGAACCAAGCTTTTTTTGGTTTGTAACCCGTAAAGTACATATCTCCATATTATTGTCTCATAATTGCAATTATTTTAGTTTTCAGTCCAGAATCACTAAACTTATTATGTAAACTGCAAAAATATTTATGGTGTCTAACCAATAATACTAATTTTGTAATTCAAACAAGATAAATACCTGAAAATTTTAAAATTAGTTTTGTTTTATGCTAGGTTTTAGATACTCGACACGGGATTTTGTGTGCTTAATAATTTTAAACCTTGAAAAAATATGGTCTCACGCAAGTGGAAAAAAAGAAAGAATAACCAAAAACAATATCAAAATAGAACAATCCAAATTTCTACTAATAGAAAACTTTACTACACAAAAAATAAAGCTAACATCCTGAAATATCAGAAAAGTTTATTTAAAAGAGATAAAAATGCCACCAAACGCAATAAAGCTCGAGCACGCGTAAGGATTGCTACTAAGATGTCTTGTGATCCAGGATTTAAGAAAATGAAATATGACAGAGCAAAACAGAGGTATCTTACGGATCAGGGGTATCGAGAAGGGAAAATTGAGACAGCAAAACAAAAGAGCAAGGAAAGGTATGATAACGATATAGATTACCGAAACAAACATAAGAAAAAAGTTGCTACCAGAATAATGGGTAGATACTGGGGTGACAAAAGCTATAATGAAAAAATTAAATTCTCTGCGAGGTTGTACCGAAGAACGCATAAGGACAAAGGGAAAAATTACATTCAGAAATACAAGAAGATGGCAAAAATGCAGGCTGATCTTTGTAAATTGAGAAACATTTTACGCATGTTTTATCGGGATCACGAAAAGTATTCGAAATTACAGATTAAAATTCTCTTTGAAAGAGCGGATGCTGTTGAAAAGTCGGCTAGAAATGCTTTGGCAAAGCTTCATAGCAATATCCAAAAGAAATGTTGTCAGTTTAACGAAAAGCTTCCAAGGTATGGATTGGCAACTGCGGAACAGTTTATAGATGCAATGGAAAATGTTCGACAACACAGTGAATATACGGAGGCGTACTTCTTAGATAATTTGTATATTAATTTTGGAAGGAGCAATTGCAGTTTATGTAGCAGCAATAAAAATATATATACAAGCATACCTATCAACAGCGAAGGAAAAGCAATGTTTTTCAATTATGGCGAAAACGAGCCTGTTAGGGTTATTAGTAAATGTGTTTGTAAGACTAATGATTTAGAACAAATTCCTGGAACACCGACTCAAGAAAAAGCATTTCTAACTGTGTTTTAAACAGTTCGTTTAGTTCTACTGAATATTTGGCAAAAAATTCTCTGTGTAGTAGAACAAACTGTCCTGAAAAGTACGAGACAACTATTGAAAAATGCTCTAAAACTAGATCTGACAAGGAAATTATGATGGCTGAAGTCACCTATAACAATCTGAGTAAACATTCAAAACCAAAAATTGGGCAGCAGAATACTTGGCAATGTCACCCTGATATCCGCAAGCTCTATCCGACGGATATTGAATTATGTCAAATTCTTTTTGATATCCTTGAAAACAATATAGCATTAAAATTTTCAACTGACAAAGTGGTTAATTTCTACCTTGGCGGCTTGGATTATTGTGAAATCAATTACAGGGACACAAGAAAGCATGGGCATTCGTTATACTGTAGCCCAAATGAGGGATGTCAGAGCTATTTGCGTTCTCTAAGGGCACTAGCTCCACATTTTCCTGTCTTGAACTGTTTCATTAATAGCGTATATAAGGCAGTATCAAAATGTAAGATTATACAACATATTAATCTATTACTACTTAAGAACGACACAGATGTAAATACTCTCATTCTTGATTAGAATAATGGTTAGATCGAAGCAAGCTATACGCAATTTGAAAAAACAGTACTACACAAACAACAGAGATAGTATCTTGAAAAGAGAAAAGCAAAGGTATTCAACCGACCAGGCGCATCGAGAAGTAAAAATTGAGAGAGCAAAACAAAGGTATTCAACCGACCAGGCGTATCGAGAAGTAATAATTGAGAGAGCAAAACAAAGGTATTCAACCGACCAGGCGCATCGAGAAGTAAAAATTGAGAGAGCAAAACAAAGGTATTCAACCGACCAGGCGTATCGAGAAGTAATAATTGAGAGAGCAAAACAAAGGTATTCAACCGACCAGGCGTATCGAGAAGTAATAATTGAGAGAGCAAAACAAAACAGCAAGATGTGTTATCACAATGATGAAGATTATAGACATGCAAAAATTGAGACAGCCAAACAAAAGTTCAAGGAGAGTTATCACAATGATGAAGATTACCGCATCAGATATAAGAAAAACCAAAAGCAAAGGTATTCAACCGTCCAGGTGTATCGAGAAGTAAAAATTGAGACAGCAAAACAAAAGATCAAGGAGCGTTACTGGGGTGACAAAATCTATAATGAAAAATTAAATTCTCTGCGAGGTTGTACCGAAGAACGCATAAGGACAAAGGGAAAAATTACATTCAGAAATACAAGAAGATGGCAAAAATGCAGGCTGATCTTCGTAAATTGAGAAACATTTTACGCATGTTTTACCAGGATCACGAAAAGTATTCAAAATTACAGATTAAAATTCTCTTTGAAAGAGCGGATGCTGTTGAAAAGTCGGCTAGAAATGCTTTGGCAAAGCTTCATAGTAATATACAAAAGAAATGTTGTCAGTTTAATGAAAAGCTTCCAAGGTATGGATTGGCAACTGCGGAACAGTTTATGGATGCAATGGAAAATTTTCGACAACACAGTGAATATACGGAGGCGTACTTCTTTGAAAATTCGTATATTAATTTTGGAAGGAGCAATTGCAGTTTATGTAGCAGCAATAAAAAAATATATACAAGCATACCTATCAACAGCGAAGGAAGAGCAATGTTTTTCAATTATGGCGAAAACGAGCCTTTTAGGGTTATTAGTATATGTGTTTGTAAGACTAATGATTTAGAACAAATTCCTGGAACACCTAATCAAGAAAAAAGCATTTCTAACTGTGTTTTAAACAGTTTTTTTAGTTCTACTGAATATTTGGCAAAAAATTCTCTGTGTAGTAGAACAAACTGTCCTGAAAAGTACGAGACAACTTTTGAAAAATGCTCTAAAACTAGATCTGACAAGGAAATTATGATGGCTGAAGTCACCTATAACAATCTGAGTAATCATTCAAAACCAAAAATTGGGCAGCAGGTTACTTGGCAATGTCACCCTGATATCTGCAAGCTCTATCCGACGGATATCGAATTATGTCAAATTCTTTTTGATATCCTTGAAAATAATATAGCATTAAAATTTTCAACTGACAAAGTGGTTAATTTCTACCTTGGCGGCTTGGATTATTGTGAAATCAATTACAGGGACACAAGAAAGCATGGGCATTCGTTATACTGTAGCCCAAATGAGGGATGTCAGAGCTATTTGCGTTCTCTAAGGGCACTAGCTCCACATTTTCCTGTCTTGAACTGTTTCATTAATAGCGTATATAAGGCAGTATCAAAATGTAAGATTATACAACATATTAATCTACTAAAAGTCGAGGGCTCGTACAAGGAACTAAGTCATTACATAGAAGAAGTGTCAAGTAGACTCTGTCGTAATAATATTATAATAAAGATCGAACTCTTCCCTATACTAACTTGCATACGCAACTTCACTATAGTTAAGATTACAGTATTTATATTATACATCTTTATAAATTATAAAAGGTTCAAATGTTCGAAGATTATAGAGTTAAAAATTTTCCACTACCGGGAATCGAACCCGAGCCTGTTAAGTGGAAGTTAACTATCCTAGCCACTAGACCATATGGAACAATAATGAAGCATGATTTAAGAGCCATATGCATATTATTATTTCACCATACCAATTATAATAAGGCCAAAACAAAATCGTCGACTTGCAACCTTACTTTTGACACATTAGTTAAATCTTCATCAGGCTTAAAAAATGTTTTGCTAGTTTTACATGAAAGAACGAACCTTAGCCCATAGTAGCAGAAATAAAATTATCTAGGTTGCAGCGGTAGCTAGCAACCTATTACATAATCCGGGTTTAAGTGGTAGCTAGCAACCTAGTAAGAAACGCCAAGTTAAAAGATGATCATTAGAAGAACAAACAATTGCTTATATTGGACTTAGTTAGCTGCCTGATTCCTTGAGGTTCGTCTCTTACTATTCCAAAGAAGAAAAAGCCGTAGGCTTTTTCCTGTTTGTAATAATACATTAAAAGATAATCCAGGTTGCAGCGGTATCCGGGTTGCAGCGGTAGCTAGCAACCTAGTAAGAGACTATAATAAAGAACGACCTCTTGCCTATACTAAATTATATAAGCCACTTAACTATAGTATAGGTTAGTAAATCCGGGTTGCAGCGGTAGCTAGCAACCTAGTAAGAGACGATCACGTCCAATGTTAAGAAACATAAAAACCCCTAACTCCTGAGAAAAGAGTCAGATCAAAACAAAAATTACACCATTAGAACCACCTTGTTGAAAACCCCTACTAAAGAAACTTATCACTCTTTGGCTTGAATAACAAAGAAAATATATTGGCTTGAAAATCAAGAAAATTGACTTTAACCACGTTATTCTCCACAAACGGGATATTTTTTTCTTTCCGCTTGATTTTCCTCCTCAACTAGCTGGGCACTGGAAAATCATAGAGAGCTGTATAATAGCTCATTTTAAAGGAAATTGCAACATCTAGTCACTGTTGTAATATAAAATAAAATACTTTTTAAAGTAGAATCAATTTTGTCAAAAAAATTGCATTTTTGATGTATTTTCATGCTGCAGTCTTTTCAAAAATATTTAAATTTTGAAGCAATCAAATATCCGGGTTGCAGCGGTAGCTAGCAACCTAGTAAGAGACGATCACGTCCAATGTTAAAAAATATAAAACCCCCCAACTCCTAAAGAGTCAGATCAAAACAAAAAGTACACCATTAGAACCGCCTTATCCGAATTCTCTATAAAGGAAACTTACCGCCCTTTGGCTTGAATAACAAAGAAAATATATTGGCTTGAAAATCAAGATAATTGACTTTTACCACGTTATTCTCCACAAACGGGATATTTTTTTTCTTTCGCTTGATTTTTCTCCTCAGCTAGCTGGGCACTGGAAAATCATAGAGAGCTGTATAATAGCTCATTTTAAAGGAAATTGCAACATCTAGTTTCTTTTGTAATTAAAAATAAAATACTTTTTAAAGTAGAATCAATTTTGTCAAAAAATGGCATTTTTGATGTATTTTCATACTGCAGTCTTTTCAAAGATATTTGAATTTTGAAGCAATCAAACAGTTCATGATAATGAACTCTATAGTAATAATAGCTACTTGTCTCAATAGTAACTGAAACTCCTGGAACCAAAATTTTCTTTTTTGGCTTAATCACTAAAATTATTATGTAAACTGCAAAAATATTTATGATGCCTAATCAGTAATAGTAAGTTCTTAATTTAAACAACAAAAATACATAAAAATTTTATAATTAGTTTTACTTTTTGTCTCCTGGAAGAAATTTTTTTTTCATCTCAGTTCAAAGTTATTATTGTACCCTGGAACCAAACTTTTTTTGGTTTGTAACCGTAAAGTACGTATCTCCATATTATTGTCTTATAATTGCAATTATTTTAGTTTTCAGTCCAGAATCGCTAAACTTATTATGTAAACTGCAAAAATATTTATGGTGTCTAACCAATAATACTAATTTTGTAATTCAAACAAGATAAATACCTAAAAATTTTAAAATTAGTTTTGTTTTATGCTAGGTTTTAGATACTCGACACGGGGTATTGTGTACTTAATAATTTTAAACCTTGAAAAAATATGGTCTCACTTGAAAGGAAAAAAAGAAAGAATAACCAAAAAAAATATCAAAATAGAGCAATCCAAATTTCTACTAATAGAAAACTTTACTACACAAAAAATAAAGCTAACATCACGTCCAATGTTAAGAAATATAAAAACCCTTAGTTCCTAAAAAAAGGAGTCAGATCAAAACAAAAAGTATACCATTAGAACCGCCTTGTCCGAGACCCCTGTATAGGAAACTTTATGTCCCTTGGCTTGAACAGCAAGGGAAATATATTGGCTTGAAAATCAAGAAAAGTAGAAGCTACTACAACATTCTGCCTAAACGGGATATTTTTTTCTTTCTTGGTTTCCAGAGTATAATAAAGAACAACCTCTTGCCTATACTATCAAGAAAAGTAGAAGCTACTACAGCATTCTGCCTAAACGGGATATTTTTTTCTTTCTTGGTTTCCAGAGTATAATAAAGAACAACCTCTTGCCTATACTAAATTTTATAGGCCACTTAAGTATAGTTTAGGCTAGTACAGTTATATTTAGAATTAATATGTTAAAATTTTCCATTAAAAGATGATCATTGGAATAAAAAACCATTACATACAATTGATTTAGTTAGCTACTTGATTGTTTGAGGTTTGTCTCTTACCATTTCAAAGAAGAAAAAGCCGTAGGCTTTTTCCTGTTTGTCATCAATTAGAAATAATTCTATCTTTAAATCTAGCTATCAACCTAGCAAGAGACGATCACAACCAATGTTAAGAAATATAAAAACCCATAACTCCTAAAAAAAAGTGTCAGATCAAAACAAAAAGTACACCATTAGAACTGCCTTGTCCAAAACCCCTGTTTAGGAAACTTTCTGTCCCTTGGCTTGAACAGCAAAGGAAATATATTGGCTTCAAAATCAAGAGAAGTGGCAGCTTTACTTGATTTTCAAGAAAACTTTCGTCCGTACTTTTTCAACGAACTTTCGAACGATTTTCAACGAACTTTCGTCGATAATAATTGAAGTACTTAATGATTAATATTAGACATAAATTAAAATCTTGTTTGGGGTAAAAGACGAATGGTTAGATTTTAAACCATAATTACTTTTTGAAAAACTTTCTGTCCCTTGGCTTGAACAGCAAGGGAAATATATTGGCTTTAAAATCAAGAAAATTCACTTTAACCACGTTATTCTCCCCAAACAGGATATTTTTTTCTTTCTTTCTTTGTTTCCAGAGATAGCTTGGCACTGGAACATCGTAGAGGGTTATTTAATGGCTCATCCTAAAGGAAATTAATTGGGTTAAAAACTTTTGTAACTAAAATAAATTATTTCCTTGAGAGAATAAATTTTTCCACTAAAAACTGTATTTTTGATGCAGTGACGTCATAATTACTATATAAGAAACGTCAAAACTGTAAATCGTCTCATTCATGAATACATAATGATTAGATCAAAGCAAGCTACACGCAATTTAAAAAATCGGTACTACAAAAAAAACAGAGATAGTAATCCGGGTTGCAGCGGTAGCTAGCAACCTAGTAAGAGACGATCACGTCCAATGTTAAGAAATACAAAAACCCATAGTTCCTAAAAATTACAGTAAAGAACGATCTCTCTCCCATAGTAAATGATATCCGGGTTGCAGTGGTAGCTAGCAACCTAGTAAGAGACGATCACGTCCAATGTTAAGAAATATAAAAACCCCTAACTCCTGAGAACAGAGTCAGATTAAAACAAAAATTACACCATTAGAACCACCTTGTCCAAAACCCCTATTAAGGAAACTTATCACTCTTTGGCTTGAATAATCCGGGTTGCAGCGGTAGCTAGCAACCTAGTAAGAGACGATCACGTCCAATGTTAAGAAATATAAAAACCCCTAACTCCTAAAAACAGAGTCAGATCAAAACAAAAAGTACACCATTAGAACCGCCTTGTCCGAAACCCCTATAAAGGAAACTTACCGCCCTGCGGCTTGAATAACAAAGAAAATATATTGGCTTGATAATCAAGAAAATTGACTTTAACCACGTTATTCTCCACAAACGGGATATTTTTTCTTTCTTTTCCACAGATAGCTTGGCACTGGAACATCGTAGAGAGTTGTTCAATGGCTCATTTTAAAGGAAATCTCTAGATCTAGCGCTATTTGTACTTAATTTTTTTTTTAATTAATTTTTTTTACGAAAAACTTAATTTTTTATATACAATATTAAACAATGACGTCATAGTCTTTGGATGTAGTTAGTACATAAAGTCTGGATCATCGAATTAAAGCTGAAACTAAGTAAAGAACAATTATGCCTCCATATATTCACAGTGATCTATAAAATTTCCCATTACATCTATAAACTGTTCCACAGTTGCCGGTTCATACCTTGGAAGCTTTTCACTAAACATGCAACATTTCTTTTGGATATTACTATGAAGTTTTGCGAAAGCATCTCTAGCTGACTTTTCAACAAAATCCATTCTTTCAGAGATAATTTTAATCTTTAATTTTGAATATTTTTCGTAATCCCGGTAAAAAATACGTAAAATTTTTCTAAATTTACTAAGATCAGTCAGCATGGTTGCCATGTTTTCGGACTTCTGAATATAATTTTTAATTTTGCCCTTATGCGTTCTTTGCAGCTTGTGTAAACTGCAAAATATCCATGGTATCCGAGCAATAGTTTGAATATTTCAATTCAAGCTAGAAAAATACCTGAAAATGTTAAAATTAGTTTTATTTTTAGTTAGTTATAATAAAGAACGACATCTTGCCTATACTAAATTTTATACGCCACCTAATTATAGTATAGGTTAGTAATTCAACAGATAGTTACAGTAAAGAACAATCTATCGCCAATAGTAACTGATATACGGTGGCTCCAGGGGTAGCTAAATCCGGGTTGCAGCGGTAGCTAGCAACCTAGTAAGAGTTACAGTAAAGAATGATCTGTCACCAATAGTAACTGATATACGGTGGCTCCAGGGGTAGCTACAAGTAAATAAAAGGATCGATATGGTTCATCGTAAATGCAGAATATGTAAGTCTCATCAGATATAATTTCATGATCAAGATTGATCAATAACGTCATTATCATAGGTATTACCCAGATTGTCTCTTACTATTCCAATTAAGAAAAAGCCATAGGCTTTTTCCTGTTTGTGATTTCACAGTATCTCGATGTAGTGGTAGTCCGGGGTGTAGCGGTAGCAAGCAACCTAGTAAGAGACAATCAAGCTCAATAATAAAAAATAATTTTTCTGGGTTGCAGTGGTAGCTAGCAACCTAGTAAGAGACGATCACGTCCAATGTTAAGAAATATAAAAACCCATAACTCCTAAAAAAAAGTCAGATCTAATCCGGGTTGCAGTGATATTACATTAAAGAACGAACTTTAGTCCATAGTAACTGATCCAACAGTTCGTGGTAACGAACTGAATAGTAAGAGCGACTGGCCTTAATAGTAACCGAAATTCTAAAAAACGGCATTTCGATACCAATAGATACATCAAAAGAATGGAATTTTTATGCTAATTTTAAATATATAATAAAGAACGACCTCTTGCCTATACTAAATTTTATACGCCACTTAATTATAGTATAGGTTAGTAATTCCACAGATAGATTGGCACTGGAACATCGTAGAGAGTTGTTTAATGGCTCATTTTAAAGAAAATTAATTGGGTTGAAAATCTATAGTAACTAAAATAAATTATTTCTAAAAGAGAATAAATTTTTCCACCAAAAACTGCATTTTTGATGTCTTTTCACACTGCAGTCTTTCAAACATAATCGTATACCAGCGGTAAGATTTGAACCCACGCCTCTGAAGACACTGGTAGCTAACACCAGTGCCTTGGACCACTCGGCCAGGCTGCCTCTCATAAATAAATATATATGTGAATTTGGGTTGCAGCAGTAGCGAGCAACCTAGTAAGAGACGATCAGTCCAATGCTAAGAAATATAAAAACCCAAAACTCCTAAAAATAGAGTCAGATCAAAACATTACAGTAAAGATCGATCTCTCGCCCATAGTAAATGAGATTTGGTGGTTCCAGGGGTAGCTGCAAGATATCTATGTTGTAGCGGTATCCAGGTAGCAGCGGTAGCTAGCAACCTAGTAAGAGACAATCAGTCAAATTTTCAAAATCCGGGTTGCAGCGGTAGCTAGCAACCTAGTAAGAGACGATCACGTCCAATGTTAAGAAATATAAAAACCCATAGTTCCTAAAAAAGGAGTCAGATCATCCGGGTTGCAGCGGTAGCTAGCAACCTAGTAAGGGACGTTTATAATAAAGAACGAATCCGGGTTGCATTATAATAAAGAACGACCTCTTGCCTATACCAAATTTTATAGGTCACTTAACTATAGTATAGGCTAGCACAGTTATTATATTTAAGGTCAATATATTAAAATTTTCCGCTAAAAGACGGTCATTGGAATAAAAAAACCCGATACATACATTTGATTTAGTTAGCTACTTGATTGTTTGAGGCTAGTCTTGATTGTTTGAAGAAAAATATGTAGGCTTTTTCCTGTTTGTAATCAATTATTACATTAAAAGACGATCATTGGAATAACAAACAATTGCATACATTGGAATTGGTTAGCTACTTGTCCGGGTTGCAGCGGTAGCTAGCAACCTAGTAAGAGACGATCACGTCCAATGTTAAGAAATATAAAAACCCATAGTTCCTAAGAATGAAGTCAGATCAAAACAAAAAGTACACCATTAGAACCGCCTTGTCCGAAACCTCTATAAAGAAAACTTATGATTTGGCTTGAATAACAAAGAAAATATATTGGCTTGAAAATCATTACAATAAGGAACGAACTGTAGCCCATAGTAACTGAAGTATTAAATCAAACAGTTCGTGGTTATAATAAAGAGCTGTCGAATGAATCATTTTAAAGGAAATCGCTGTAAATAGAAACCTTTTGTAATTAACAAAAATAATATTCTTATAAAATAAATTGTTACGATTCGGTAAAGAACTAACTCTACGCCATAGCAACTAATTTAATTTTGGAAAGAAAGAATTACCGCAGAAACCTAAATGGTAGTATAAGTAAGCTACGTTTCGTAAAAACTGTCCATCGATATTTGAATTCAGATCGCAGGATTCAAAGTCCTAAGTGCTAACCACTACGCCAAGAAATGTTCATATAAGAAAGAATTTTACGTAAAGAACCGATATAGTTTATAATAAAGAACGAATATTTTACTGATTATCTACTAGTAACCATATATGACGTAATAAGTGACATGAAGTAATATCTAAAACCTATTGTGTACTAATAACCATATATGACTTAATGAGCGACCTGACGTAAAAAATGATATATAATAAAGAAAGACCTCTTGCCTATACTAAATTATATAGGCCACTTAACTATAGTATAGGTTAGTAAATCACTGAAATAACAAACCATTCCATACATTGGACTTAGTTAGCTACTTGATTGTTTGAGTTTCGTCTCTTACTATTTAAAAGAAGAAAAAGCCGTAGGCTTTTTCCTGTTTGTATTTATAGTATAATAAAGAACGACCTTTTGCCTATACTAAATTTTATACGCCACTTAATTATAGTATAGGTTAGTACTTCTACAGATAGCATGGCACTGGAACATCGTAGAGTTGTTCAATGGCTCATTTTAAAGGAAATTATTCACAATAAAGAACGTTATAATAAAGAACGAATATTTTACCGATTATCTACTAATAACCATATATGACGTAATAAGTGGCATGACGTAATATCTAAAACCTATTGTGAACTAATAACCATATATGACTTAATGAGTGACGTGACGTAAAAATTGAAAAAATTAATGTTTATTTTATTTTCGTTTTTAGTTCAGAATCGCTAAAGTTATAAACTGCAAAAATATTTATGGTGTCTGAACAATAGTTCTAATCTTTTAATTTAGACTAGAAAAATACCTGAAAATTTAAAAATTAGTTTAATTTTTTGTTAAGTTCTTGATACTTGATACGTGATCCGTATTGCAGCGGTAGCTAGCAACCTAGTAAGAGACGATCACGTCCAATGTTAAGAAATATAAAAACCCATAGTTCCTAAAAAAGGAGTCAGATACCCCTGTATAGTAAACTTTCTGTCCCTTGGCTTGAACAGCAAGGGAAATATATTGGCTTGAAAATCAAGAAAAGTGGCAGCTACTACAACATTCTGCCTAAACGGGATATTTTTTTTCTTTTTTTCTTTTTTTCTTTGTTTCTAGAGATAGTTTGGCATTGGAACATCGTAGAGAGTTGTTCAATGGCTCATTTTAAAGGAAATTAATTGGGTTAAATATAATAAAGAAATACCTCTTGCCTATATACTAAATTTTATACGCCACTTAATCCGGGTTGCAGCGGTAGCTAGTCCGGGTTGCAGCGGTAGCTAGAAACCTAGTAAGAGACGATCACGTCCAATGTTAAGAAATATAAAAACCCATAGTTCCTAACAAAGGAGTCAGATCAAAACAAAAAGTAAACCATTAGAACCACCTTGTCCGAAACCCATATATCGGAAACTTTCTGTCCCTTGGCTTGAACAGCAAGGGGAATATATTGGCTTGAAAATCAAGAAAATTGACTTTAACCACGTTATTCTCCAAAAACGGGATATTTTTTTCTTTTTTTTTCTTTTTCTTTTCCAAAGATAGCTTGGCACTGGAACATCGTAGAGGGTTGTTCAATAGCTCGTTTTAAAGGAAATTAATTGGGTTAAAAATCTATAGTAACTAAAATAAATTATTTCTAAAAGAGAATAAATTTTTCCACCAAAAACTGCATTTTGATGTCTTTTCACACTGCAGTCTTTCAAACATAATCGTATACCAGCGGTAAGAATTGAACCCACGCCTCTGAAGAGTCTGGTGGCTAACACCAGTGCCTTGGACCACTCGGCCAGGCTGCCTCTCATAAATAAATATATATGTGAATTTGGGTTGCAGCAGTAGCTAGCAACCTAGTAATAGACGATCAGTCTAATGCTAAGAAATATAAAAACCCAAAACTCCTAAAAATAGAGTCAGATCAAAACAAAAGTACATCATTAGAAATACCTTGTCTGAAACCCTACTAGATAAATAATGAACGTCATCATAGTTTTATATTAGAGTTATGACGTGAATAGAGTGACGTCATAATTAGTATATAAGGAAAGTCAAAACTGATTACATAAAGATCGATATAGTTCATCATAATCCGGGTTGCAGTTATAATAAAGGACGACCTATTGCCTATACTAAATTTTATAGGCCTCTTAATTATAGTATAGGTTAGTTATTCCACAGATAGCTTGGCGCTGGAACATCATAGAGTTGTTAAATGGCTCATTTGGGTTAAAAACCTTTTGTAATTAAAACAATCCATTTTAAAATTGAATCTATTTTTACGGAAAACTGCATATTTCATGTTAAAGATTGATCAATGACGTCATAATCGTATACCAGCGGTAAGATTTGAACCCGCGCCTCCGAAGAGACTGGTGGCTAACACCAGCGCCTTGGACTACTCGGCTAGGCTGCCTCTTGTAATTATAAATGTGAATCCGGGTTGCAGTAGTAGCTAGCAACTCAGCAAGAAACGATGACGTCTAAAGTTAAGAAACATAATAACCCAACTTTTGGTTTTCTTTGGTTTTCAAACGTTTGGTTTTCTTTTTCAAGGTTTTGGAATTGTCGTAACCCCTTTTTAAAATATATACACATATTTGTGCATTTACCAGTTTTTGCTCTTTAGGAAATTTAGTGTCTTTTCAAACTTTGTCTTTTCAAAGATAATTGATTAATAAGCAAGTCCCATTTCTAGCAGCGATTTCTGATAAGCTTCAAATTTTTGGTTTTATTTTTTAAGGTTTTCGAATTGTATGATAAAAGGCCACAAAAAACAATGGTCTCATTCATCCGTGTTGCAGTGGTAGCTAGCAACCTAGTAAGAGACGATCACTTCCCATGTTAAGAAATATAAAAACCCATAACTCCTAAGTTGTCTACAAGTTGTTGTAGAAATTTCAAATAGGCCTCATTTGTTTGGAAATTGAAATTGTCCTTTTTAATAGTCGAAAGTAAGTGGAAAGAAAACAGCCCTCCTCGAACGCCCACCATTTCCCCAAACACATTCAATCAAATTTTAGAGATAGCGGTTTTGTTCAACGCAGTTGAAAGTTCAGGAAAGTATATATTTAAGGATTACGAAACCCACAGAGTCCCCTCGGCAAAGGTTGTAAATTATGCCTTAGGGGCATACAAAGTTTTTAAGTTGTCGTAAAAACTTCAAAAGGGGCTCATTCAATTGGAAATTGAGAGGGCTAGTGTCCCTTTTAATTCGTGAAAGTGATTGGAGGGTAACTAACCCCCCTCTCACGCCCAGCATTTCCCCAAACACATCCAATCAAAATTTTGAGATTGCCGTTCTGTTTAACATAGTTAAAAGTTCTGGAAATTAAGTCTTAGATGATGACAACCATCCTCAGACTCCTTAGGGTAAGGGTTGTAATTTATGTCCTGGGGACATATAAGGTGTTTATACGAAGTGTTGTCGCAGAAAATGAAAAGGGGTTCATTCAATTGAAAATCAAAAATCCTAGTGCCCTTTTCAATAGTCGCAAGTGATTGGAAGGCTTGAAATTTTCATAGACAGCTCACTAGCGCTGCCTAGGTTTCAAATAGTCCCAATTTTACAGTAAAGAACAAACCATAGCCCATAGTAACATTATACAAAAATATCTGGGTTGCAGCGGTAGCTAGCAACCTAGTAAGAAACGATCACGTCCAATGTTAAGAAATATAAAAACCCATAGTTCCTAACAAAGGAATCAGATCAAAACAAAAAGTACACCATTAGAACCGCCTTGTCCGAAACCCCTGTATAGGAAACTTTCTGTCCCTTGTCCTGAACAGCAAGGGAAATATATTGGCTTGAAAATCAAGAAAATTGATTATAGTAAAGAACGAACTCTTGCCCTTAGTTACCTACTATGTCTTGTCAAATTAGCTAATTAATTTCATTTAATTTCGTTTAAAAATAATTCCCGTACCGGGATTTGAACCCAAACCAATTAATTGAAAGACAACTATCCTAAACCACTAGACCATATGAGATATATATAAAAGGTAATTAATTGTTTTATGATCTCTTATAGCATAAAGTTCATCGGATATAGCTGAAATTACATTAAAAGACGATCAATGAAATAGCAAACCATTCCATACATTGAATTTAGCTACTTGATTGTTTGAGTTTCGTATCTTACTATTTAAAGGAAGAAAAAGCCGTAGGCTTTTTCCTGTTTGTATTTACAGTTAAAAAATGAACTCAAGCCCAAAGAAACTGAACCCTGTGGTTCATTCATATTATCTCCATTATTTTAGCTAAGATGTAAATAAACAAGTTTCTTTTTCAAATTTTAAATTTAAAGGATAGTGATTTTAATTCAACATATTAAAAGTTCTCCCCAACGGGGAATCGAGCCCCGCTCTCCCATGCAACAAGTTCGCAGTACTTACCATTAGACTATCGAAGACTTATATAGTGAAAGTTACATATAAGATATGATAAAAATTTTATCCGGGTTGCAGCGGTAGCTAGTTTACAGTAAAGAACAATCTCTCACCCATAGTACATAAATAGAACGATGTCAGCCAAGAGGATCTAGTGTAGTACTATTTAATAAAATTTTTATTTAGACTTTAAATAGATAAATGTCTCAAAATTACTTCTGGCAGGATTTGATACCCCTAGCAACTGAAGTATCAAATTAAACAGTTCGTGGTCATAATAAAGAGCTTTGTAATGGCTTATTTTAAAGGAAACTGCTGTATATAGAAATTTTTTTGTAATTAACAAAAATAAGTATTTTTATAGATATAATAAAGATCGAACTCTTCCCTATACTAACTTGCATAGGCAATTTCACTATAGTTAAGATCACAGTATTTATATTATTACAATGCAAAAGGTATGATAAAAAAGTGCAAAACTCTGTAAACTGCAAAAATATTTAGAATGTTAGAGTAATTTTACAATAAAGAACGAGACCTAGCCCATGTTAACTGAAACATAAATATATATTATGTAATTTCCATCAGTATCATGGCCGTAGAGATGGCTGAAACCTAGTAAAGAACAAACCATTACAGTAAAGCTCATTTCATGTTAAAGATTGATCAATGATGTCATAAAAAAAGTTTGTAGCTAGGTCGTCTCTTACTATTCCAATTAAGAAAAAGCCATAGGCTTTTTCCTGTTTGTAATTTCACATCAAACAAAGAAGAGATTTCATCTAGGTTGCAGCGGTAGCAAGCAATACATAAAGGATCGATATAGTTCATCATAAATTATGTTAGTCAAGTAGTTATTAATAGAAGTTTTGGTTATACTTTATCAAACAGTTTGTGGTAAGGAACTGTATAGTAAGAGTGACCCGGCTCAATAGTAACAAAAATTTTAAGAAACGGAATTTTGATACCAATAGATATATCAACAGAATCGAATTTATATGCCGATTTAAAATATTAGAAGTCGTAAAGTCTTAGTGAAAATCATACCATCAGATTCAGCGTATCAGAGAACCTTACTTTAGTTGTTTAAAACTCATATCTGCAAAAATGTGGAATTAGGTTTTTTGCCAGCAGAAAAAATCAAAAGAATCGGTTTTTTTTACAATTTTTCCAAATAGATAAGATTCATTAATTTTGCTGTTACTTGCCAAAAGCTACTATCCTGAGATCAGATCTGCCTGATTTTAATAAAAAATGGAAACACCCCCAAAAGAACAAGTGATCTTGAGGAAAATTATACCATGAAACTCAGTTTATTAAATAACATCGACGCCGTGATTTCGAATCCCTTTCTAAAATATCCGGAATTTTTCGAAAGTGAAAGTATATGCAATTTGTTCGTTAACTTATTATAATAAAGAACGACCTCTTGCCTACACTAAATTTTATACGCCATTTAATTATAGTATAGGTTAGTAATACCACAGATAGCTTGGCACTGGAACATCGTAGAGAGTTGTTCAATGGCTCATTTTAAGGGAAATTAATGGGGTTAGAAATATTATATTAAAAGACGATCATTAGAAGAACATCCGGGTTGCAGCGGTAGCTAGCAACCTAGTAAGAGACGATCACGTCCAATGTCAAGAAATATAAAACCCCCCAACTCCTAAAAAAAGAGTCAGATCAAAACAAAAAGTACACCATTAGAACCGCCTTGTCCGAATCCTCTATAAAGGAAACTTACCTCCCTTTGGCTTGAATAACAAAGAAAATATATTGGCTTGAAAATCAAGAAAATTGACTTTTACCACGTTATTCTCCACAAACGGGATATTTTTTTCTTTCCGCTTTTTCTTTCTGCTCAGCTAGCTGGGCACTGGAAAATCATAGAGAGCTGTATAATAGCTCATTTTAAAGGAAATTGCAACATCTAGTCACTTTTGTATTTAAAAATAAAATACTTTTTAAAGTAGAATCAATTTTGTCAAAAAAATTGCATTTTTGATGTATTTTCATACTGCAGTCTTTTCAAAGATATTTGAATTTTGAAGCAATAAAACAGTCCATATAATGAACTCTATAGTAATAATAGCTACTTGTCTCAATAGTAACCGAAACTCCTGGAACCAAAATTTTCTTTTTTGGCTTAATCGCTAAAATTATTATGTAAACTGCAAAAATATTTATGATGCCTAATCAGTAATAGTAATTTTTTAATTTAAACAACAAAAATACATGAAAATTCTAAAATTAGTTTTGCTTTTTGTCTCCTGGAAGAAATTTTTTTTTCATCTCAGTTCAAATTTATTATTGTATCCTGTAACCCGTAAAGTACATATCTCCATATTATTGTCTCATAATTGCAATTATTTTAGTTTTCAGTCCAGAATCACTAAACTTATTATTTAAACTGCAAAAATATTTATGGTGTCTAACCAATAATACTAATTTTGTAATTCAAACAAGATAAATACCTGAAAATTTTAAAATTAGTTTTGTTTTATGCTAGGTTTTAGATACTCGACACGGGATTTTGTGTGCTTAATAATTTTAAATCTTGAAAAAATATGGTCTCACGCGAGTGGAAAAAAAGAAAGAATAACCAAAAACAATATCAAAATAGAACAATCCAAATTTCTACTAATAGAAAACTTTACTACACAAAAAATAAAGCTAACATCCTGAAATATAAGAAAAGTTTATTTAAAAGAGATAAAAATGCCACCAAACGCAATAAAGCTCGAGCACGCGTAAGGATTGCTACTAAGATGTCTTGTGATCCAGGATTTAAGAAAATGAAATATGACAGAGCAAAACAGAGGTATCTTACGGATCAGGGGTATCGAGAAGGGAAAATTGAGACAGCGAAACAAAAGAGCAAGGAACGGTATGATAACGATATAGATTACCGAAACAAACATAAGAAAAAAGTTGCTACCAGAATAATGGGTAGATACTGGGGTGACAAAAGCTATAATGAAAAAATTAAATTCTCTGCGAGGTTGTACCGAAGAACGCATAAGGACAAAGGGAAAAATTACATTCAGAAATACAAGAAGATGGCAAAAATGCAGGCTGATCTTTGTAAATTGAGAAACATTTTACGCATGTTTTATCGGGATCACGAAAAGTATTCGAAATTACAGATTAAAATTCTCTTTGAAAGAGCGGATGCTGTTGAAAAGTCGGCTAGAAATGCTTTGGCAAAGCTTCATGGCAATATCCAAAAGAAATGTTGTCAGTTTAACGAAAAGCTTCCAAGGTATGGATTGGCAACTGCGGAACAGTTTATAGATGCAATGGAAAATGTTCGACAACACAGTGAATATACGGAGGCGTACTTCTTAGAAAATTCGTATATTAATTTTGGAAGGAGCAATTGCAGTTTATGTAGCAGCAATAAAAATATATATACAAGCATACCTATCAACAGCGAAGGAAAAGCAATGTTTTTCAATTATGGCGAAAACGAGCCTGTTAGGGTTATTAGTAAATGTGTTTGTAAGACTAATGATTTAGAACAAATTCCTGGAACACCGACTCAAGAAAAAAGCATTTCTAACTGTGTTTTAAACAGTTCGTTTAGTTCTACTGAATATTTGGCAAAAAATTCTCTGTGTAGTAGAACACACTGTCCTGAAAAGTACGAGACAACTATTGAAAAATGCTCTAAAACTAGATCTGACAAGGAAATTATGATGGCTGAAGTCACCTATAACAATCTGAGTAAAAATTCAAAACCAAAAATTGGGCAGCAGGTTACTTGGCAATGTCACCCTGATATCTGCAAGCTCTATCCGACGGATATTGAATTATGTCAAATTCTTTTTGATATCCTTGAAAACAATATAGCATTAAAATTTTCAACTGACAAAGTGGTTAATTTCTACCTTGGCGGCTTGGATTATTGTGAAATCAATTACAGGGACACAAGAAAGCATGGGCATTCGTTATACTGTAGCCCAAATGAGGGATGTCAGAGCTATTTGCGTTCTCTAAGGGCACTAGCTCCACATTTTCCTGTCTTGATTATAATAAAGAACGAACTCTTCCCTATACTAACTTGCATACGCAACTTCACTATACTTAAGATTACAGTATTTATATTATACATCATTATAAATTATAAAAGGTTCAAATGTTCGAAGATTATAGAGTTAAAAATTTTCCCACACCGGGAATCGATCCGGGTTGCAGCGGTAGCTAGCAACCTAGTAAGAGACGATCACCTCCAATGTCAAGAAATATAAAACCCCCCAACTCCTAAAAACAGAGTCAGATCAAAACAAAAAGTACACCATTAGAACCGCCTTGTCCGAATCCTCTATAAAGGAAACTTACCGCCCTTTGGCTTGAATAACAAAGAAAATATATTGGCTTGAAAATCAAGAAAATTGACTTTTACCACGTTATTCTCCACAAACGGGATATTTTTTTCTTTCCGCTTTTTTTTCTGCTCAGCTAGCTGGGCACTGGAAAATCATAGAGAGCTGTATAATAGCTCATTTTAAAGGAAATTGCAACATCTAGTCACTTTTGTATTTAAAAATAAAATACTTTTTAAAGTAGAATCAATTTTGTCAAAAAAATTGCATTTTTGATGTATTTTCATACTGCAGTCTTTTCAAAGATATTTGAATTTTGAAGCAATAAAACAGTCCATGTAATGAACTCTATAGTAATAATAGCTACTTGTCTCAATAGTAACCGAAACTCCTGGAACCAAAATTTTCTTTTTTGGCTTAATCGCTAAAATTATTATGTAAACTGCAAAAATATTTATGATGCCTAATCAGTAATAGTAATTTTTTAATTTAAACAACAAAAATACATGAAAATTCTAAAATTAGTTTTGCTTTTTGTCTCCTGGAAGAAATTTTTTTCATCTCAGTTCAAATTTATTATTGTATCCTGGAACCAAACTTTTTTTGGTTTGTAACCCGTAAAGTACATTCCATATTATTGTCTCATAATTGCAATTATTTTAGTTTTCAGTCCAGAATCACTAAACTTATTATGTAAACTGCAAAAATATTTATGGTGTCTAACCAATAATACTAATTTTGTAATTCAAACAAGATAAATACCTGAAAATTTTAAAATTAGTTTTGTTTTATGCTAGGTTTTAGATACTCGACACGGAATTTTGTGTGCTTAATAATTTTAAACCTTGAAAAAATATGGTCTCACGCGAGTGGAAAAAAAGAAAGAATAACCAAAAACAATATCAAAATAGAACAATCCAAATTTCTACTAATAGAAAACTTTACTACACAAAAAATAAAGCTAACATCCTGAAATATCAGAAAAGTTTATTTAAAAGAGATAAAAATGCCACCGAACGCAATAAAGCTCGAGCACGCGTAAGGATTGCTACTAAGATGTCTTGTGATCCAGGATTTAAGAAAATGAAATATGACAGAGCAAAACAGAGGTATCTTACGGATCAGGGGTATCGAGAAGGGAAAATTGAGACAGCGAAACAAAAGAGCAAGGAACGGTATGATAACGATATAGATTACCGAAACAAACATAAGAAAAAAGTTGCTACCAGAATAATGGGTAGATACTGGGGTGACAAAAGCTATAATGAAAAAATTAAATTATCTGAGAGGTTGTACCGAAGAACTCATAAGGACAAAGGGAAAAATTACATTCAGAAATACAAGAAGATGGCAAAAATGCAGGCTGATCTTTGTAAATTGAGAAACATTTTACGCATGTTTTATCGGGATCACGAAAAGTATTCGAAATTACAGATTAAAATTCTCTTTGAAAGAGCGGATGCTGTTGAAAAGTCGGCTAGAAATGCTTTGGCAAAGCTTCATAGCAATATCCAAAAGAAATATTGTCAGTTTAACGAAAAGCTTCCAAGGTGTGGATTGGCAACTGTGGAACAGTTTATAGATGCAATGGAAAATGTTCGACAACACAGTGAATATACGGAGGCGTACTTCTTAGAAAATTCGTATATTAATTTTGGAAGGAGCAATTGCAGTTTATGTAGCAGCAATAAAAATATAAATACAAGCATACCTATCAACAGCGAAGGAAAAGCAATGTTTTTCAATTATGGAGAAAACGAGCCTTTTAGGGTTATTAGTAAATGTGTTTGTAAGACTAATGATTTAGAACAAATTCCTGGAACACCGACTCAAGAAATTTTAAAATAAAGAACGACCTCTTGCCTATACTAAATTTTATACGCCACTTAATTATAGTAACATAAAGGACCGATATAGTTTATCATAAATGGTATTTGTCTATTAGGTTTCTTATATAACTTAAGACAAATCTTGGAAGATCATAGTGGCCTTGCAGAAAAAACTTCTCCAACCTTAAGAGGTGAAGTGGGAAGAAAATATAAAGATTTGGTTTTCTGCATGGTATAAAGAGCAGGACGAACAAAATCCGGGTTGCAGCGGTAGCTAGCAACCTAGTAAGAGACGATCACCTCCAATGTCAAGAAATATAAAACCCCCCAACTCCTAAAAAAAGAGTCAGATCAAAACAAAAAGTACACCATTAGAACCGCCTTGTCCGAATCCTCTATAAAGGAAACTTACCGCCCTTTGGCTTGAATAACAAAGAAAATATATTGGCTTGAAAATCAAGAAAATTGACTTTTACCACGTTATTCTCCACAAACGAGATATTTTTTTCTTTCCGCTTTTTTTTTCCTGCTCAGCTAGCTGGGCACTGGAAAATCATAGAGAGCTGTATATCCGGGTTGCAGCGGTAGCTAGCAACCTAGTAAGAGACGATCACCTCCAATGTTAAGAAATATAAAACCCCCCAACTCCTAAAAAAGGAGTCAGATCAAAACAGAAAGTACACCATTAGAACCACCTTGTCTGAAATCCCTATAAAGAAAACTTACCGCCATTTGGCTTGAATATCAAAGAAAATATATTGGCTTGACAATGAAGAAAATTGACTTTAACCACGTTATTCTACTAAAACAGGATATTTTTTTCTTTCCGCTTTTTCTTCCTCCTCAGCTAGCTGGGCACTCGAATATCCTAGTGAGCTGTATAATAGCTCATTTTAAAGGAAATTGCTACATCTAGTGTCTTTTGTAATTAAAAATAAAATACTTTTTAAAGTAGAATCAATTTTGTCAAAAAAAATTGCATTTTTGATGTATTTTCATACTGCAGTCTTTTCAAAGATATTTGAATTTTGAATAGTAATTCAACAGATAGCATGGCACTGGAACATCGTAGAGATTTGTTCAATGGCTCATTTTAAAGGAAATTAATGGGGTTAATTAAAAACCTTTTGTAATTAAAACAAATTATTTTTATTACATTAAGACATTTTAATTATGTTCCTTAAGAAATCATCATAAGTAAAACTTTCCCATACAGAAATTGAACTCAAGCCTACTGGGTGAGAGCTATCCCAACCTCTAGTCCATATAGGATATATCAAAATATCCGATTAATGAAGTTTATGTTAAAGAACAAATTATAAGCCTAGTTAGCTGCCTGATTAGTTGAGGATCGTCTCTTACTATTCCAAAGAAGAAAAAGCCGTAGGCTTTTTCCTGTTTGTAATTTATTTATAATAATCCTGGTTGCAGCGGTAGCTAGCAACCTAGTAAGAGACGTCACGTCCAATGTTAAGAAATATAAAACCCTCTAACTCCAAAAAAAGAGTCAAATCAAAACAAACAGTACACCATCCGGGTTGCAGCGGTAGCTAGCAACCTAGTAAGAGACGATCACGTTCAATGTAAAGAAATATAAAAACCCGTAGTTCCTAACAAAGGAGTCAGATCAAAACAAAAAGTACACCCTTAGAACCGCCTTGTCCGAAAACCATGTATAGGAAACTGTCTGTCCCTTGGCTTGATCCGAGTTGCAGCGGTAGCTAGCAACCTAGTAAGAGACGATCACGTCCAATGTTAATAAATATAAAAACCCATAGTTCCTAAAAAAGGAGTCAGATCAAATCCGGGTTGCAGCGGTAGCTAGCAACCTAGTAAGAGACGATCACCTCCAATGTTAAGAAATATAAAACCCCCCAACTCCTAAAAAAAGAGTCAGATCAAAACAAAAAGTACACCATTAGAACCGCCTTGTCCGAATCCTCTATAAAGGAAACTTACCGCCCTTTGGCTTGAATAACAAAGAAAATATATTGGCTTGAAAATCAAGAAAATTGACTTTTACCACGTTATTCTCCACAAACGGGATATTTTTTTCTTTCCGCTTTTTCTTTCTGCTCGGCTAGCTGGGCACTGGAAAATCATAGAGAGCTGTATAATAGCTCATTTTAAAGGAAATTGCAACATCTAGTCACTTTTGTATTTAAAAATAAAATACTTTTTAAAGTAGAATCAATTTTGTCAAAAAAATTGCATTTTTGATGTAATTTCATACTGCAGTCTTTTCAAAGATATTTGAATTTTGAAGCAATAAAACAGTCCATGGTAATGAGCTCTATAGTAATAATAGCTACTTGTCTCAATAGTAACCGAAACTCCTGGAACCAAAATTTTCTTTTTTGGCTTAATCGCTAAAATTATTATGTAAACTGCAAAAATATTTATGATGCCTAATCAGTAATAGTAATTTTTTAATTTAAACAACAAAAATACACGAAAATTCTAAAATTAGTTTTGCTTTTTGTCTCCTGGAAGAATTTTTTTTTTCATCTCAGTTCAAATTTATTATTGTATCCTGTAACCCGTAAAGTACATATCTCCATATTATTGTCTCATAATTGCAATTATTTTAGTTTTCAGTCCAGAATCACTAAACTTATTATTTAAACTGCAAAAATATTTATGGTGTCTAACCAATAATACTAATTTTGTAATTCAAACAAGATAAATACCTGAAAATTTTAAAATTTTACAGTAAAGAACGATCTCTCTCCCATACTAACTGATATATGGTGGTTCCAGGTGTAGTTACATAAAGGACGAATATAGCTCATCATAAATGGTGTTTGTCAATTATCCGGGTTGTTTACAGTAAAGAACGGTCTCTCATCTATAGTAACTGTTCTATGGTAGTTCCAGGGGTAGTTACTTGAGGTTCGTCTCTTACTATTTCAAAGAAGAAAAAGCCGTAGGCTTTTTCTTGTTTGTAATGATATAGTATTCTTCAAAAGTTACAAGCCTGAGAATATTTGCCTTATTTAAAAAAAAGCGAAACACCCACTAAAAACTATAGAATCTAAATGAAAATCTTGCCATCATATTCAGCGTATTAGAGAACTTTACAATGCAACAGAGCTCATAACTTTTTGTTTTCGGATCCGGGTTGCAGTGGTAGCTAGCAACCTAGTAAGAGACGATCACGTCCAATGTTAAGAAATATAAAACCCATAAATCCTAAATCCGGGTTGCAGCGGTAGCTAGCAGCCTAGTAAGAGACGATCACCTCCAATGTAAAGACATATAAAACCCCTAACTCCTAAAAAAAGAGTCAGATCAAAACAAAAAGTAAACCATTAGAACCACCTTGTCCGAAACCCCTATTACGGAAATTTACCGCCCTTTGGCTTGAATAACAAAGAAAATATATTGGCTTGAAAATCAAGAAAATTGACTTTTACCACGTTATTCTCCACAAACGGGATGTTTTTTTCTTTCCGATGGATTTTTCTTCTCAGCTAGCTGGGCACTGGAAAATCATAGAAAGCTGTATAATAGCTCATTTTAAAGGAAATTGCAACATCTAGTCACTTTTGTAATTAAAAATAAAATACTTTTTAAAGTAGAATCAATTTTGTCAAAAAAATTGCATTTTTGATTTATTTTCATGCTGCAGTCTTTTCAAAGATATTTCAATTTTGAAGCAATCAAACAGTTCATGGTGATGAACTCTATAGTAATAATAGCTACTTGTCTCAATAGTAACCGAAACTCCTGGAACCAAAATTTTCTTTTTTGGCTTAATCGCTAAAATTATTATGTAAACTGCAAAAATATCTATGATGCCTAATCAGTAATAGTAATTTCTTAATTTAAACAACAAAAATACATGATAATTTTATAATTAGTTTTACTTTTTGTCTCCTGGAAGAAAATTTTTTTTCATCTCAGTTCAAAGTTAATATTGTATCCTGGAACCATACTTTTTTGGGTTTTTAACCCGTAAAGTACGTATCTCCATATTATTGTCTTATAATTGCAAGTATTTTAGTTTTCAGTCCAGAATCGCTAAACTTATTATGTAAACTGCAAAAATATTTATGGTGTCTAACCAATAATACTAATTTTGTAATTCAAACAAGATAAATACCTGAAAATTTAAAAATTAGTTTTTTTTATGCTAGGTTTTAGATACTCGACACGGGGTATTGTGTACTTAATAATTTTAAACCTTGAAAAAATATGGTCTCACGCGAGTGCAAAAATTATAATAAAGAACGCCCTCTTGCCTATACTAAATATTGGATATTACTACATAAAGGATCGACGTGGTTTTACTACTTAAGAACGACAAAGATGTAAATGGTCTCATTGGTGAATTACATAATGGTTAGATCAAAGCAAGCTACACGCAAGTTAAAAAAACAGTACTACCAAAAAAAACAGAGATAGCATCTTGAAAAGAGAAAAGCAAAGGTATTCAACTGACCAGGCGTATCGAGAATCTAAGTAAGAAGCCAAATATTCTTGCCTAATAATCCCATCTTTTTTATTTGCAATCTTTGCTAAGCTTTATTTTCTGTTCCAGGTGTTTTACATTAAAAGATGATCATTGAAAATTATATCCGGGAACCTCATTTTTTTGGCTGATATATCCGGGTTGCAGCGGTAGCTAGCAACCTAGTAAGAGACGATCACCTCCAATGTTAAGAAATATAAAACCCCCCAACTCCTAAAAAAGGATATCCGGGTTGCAGCGGTAGCTAGCAACCTAGTAAGAGACGATCACCTCCAATGTCAAGAAATATAAAACCCCCCAACTCCTAAAAAAAGAGTCAGATCAAAACAAAAAGTACACCATTAGAACCGCCTTGTCCGAGTCCTCTATAAAGGAAACTTACCTCCCTTTGGCTTGAATAACAAAGAAAATATATTGGCTTGAAAATCAAGAAAATTGACTTTTACCACGTTATTCTCCACAAACGGGATATTTTTTTCTTTCCGCTTTTTCTTTTTGCTCAGCTAGCTGGGCACTGGAAAATCATAGAGAGCTGTATAATAGCTCATTTTAAAGGAAATTGCAACATCTAGTCACTTTTGTATTTAAAAATAAAATACTTTTTAAAGTAGAATCAATTTTGTCAAAAAAATTGCATTTTTGATGTATTTTCATACTGCAGTCTTTTCAAAGATATTTGAATTTTGAAGCAATAAAACAGTCCATGTAATGAACTCTATAGTAATAATAGCTACTTGTCTCAATAGTAACCGAAACTCCTGGAACCAAAATTTTCTTTTTTGGCTTAATCGCTAAAATTATTATGTAATTATAATAAAGATCGAACTCTTCCCTATGCTAACTTGCATAGGCAACTTCACTATAGTTAAGATTACAGTATTTATATTATACATCATTATAAATTATAAAAGGTTCAAATGTTCGAAGATTATAGAGTTAAAAATTTTTTTATATTAAAAGTCGATCATTAGGATAATTACATTAAAAGACGATTATTGGAATAGCATACCGCTGCATACATTGGACTTAGTTAGCTACTTGATTGCTTGAGGTTCGTCTCTTACTATTTCAAAGAAGAAAAGGCCGTAGGCTTTTTCCTGTTTGTAATGATATAGCATAAAACGAATTATAATAAAGAGCGACCTCTTGCAAATACTAAATTTTATACGTCACTTAATTACTTTAAAATAACATCTAAGAGCATAATGATGATTGTACTTAATAATATGGTCTACCATGTTTCAGCTATGATACGTTACTACAACAGCAAGGTAAAGAAAAATTTTCAGAGAAATTTACAGTAAAGAACGATCGCTCATGCATAGTAACTGATATATGGTAGTTCCAGGGGTAGTCCGGGTTGCAGCGGTAGCTAGCAACCTCCGGGTTGCAGCGGTAGCTAGCAACCTAGTAAGAGACGATCACGTCCAATGTTAAGAAATATAAAAACCCATAGCTCCTAAAAAAGGAGTCAGATCAAAACAAAAAGTACACCATTAGAACCGCCTTGTCCGAAACCCCTGTATAGTAAACTTTCTGTCCCTTGGCTTTAACAGCAAGGGAAATATATTGGCTTTAAAATCAATAAAACTGACTTTAACCACGTTATTCGCCCCAAACGGGATATTTTTTTCTTTTTTTTTTCTTTTTTTTTTTCTTTTGTATACAGAGATATCTTTGCACTGGAACATCGGAGAAGGTTTTTAAATAGCTCATTTTAAAGGAAATTAATTGGGTTAAAAATCTATAGTAAATAAAATAAATTATTTCTAAAAGAGAATAAATTTTTCCAATAAAAACTGTATTTTTGATGCAGTGACGTCATAATTACTATATAAGAAACGTCAAAACTGTAAATGGTCTCATTCATGAATACATAATTATAATAAAGATCGAACTCTTCCCTATACTAACTTGCATACGCAACTTCACTATAGTTAATATAGTTAAGATTACATTACATAATAAGACGATCCTTGGAGTAACATACCACTGTATACATTGGACTTAGTTAGCTAATTGATTGCTTGAGGTGTGTCTCTTATATTTCAAAGAAGAAAAAGCCGTAGGCTTTTTCCTGTTTGTAATGATAGCATAAAACGAAACCCAAGTTGTAACTGACGTCATCCTGGCTGTCCGGGTTGCAGCGGTAGCTAGCAACCTAGTAAGAGACGATCACGTCCAATTTTAAGAAATATAAAAACCCATAGTTCCTAAAAAACAGATTCAGATAAAAAAAAGTACACCATTAGAACCGCCTTTTCCAAAACCACTGTATAGAAAACTTTCTGTCTCTTGGCTTGAACACCAAGGGAAATATATTGGATTGAAAATCAAGAAAAGTGGCAGCTACTACAACATGTGGCCTAAACGGGATATTTTTTTTCTTTTTTTCTTGTTTTCCGCATCCGGGTTGCAGCGGTAGCTAGCAACCTAGTAAGAGACGATCACGTCCAATGTTAAGAAATATAAAAACCCCTAACTCCTAAAAAAAGAGTCAGATCAAAACGAAAAAAAAACATTAGAACCGCCTTGTCCGAAACAACTATATAGGAAACTTACCGTCCTTTGGCTTGAATAACAAAGAAAATATATTGGCTTGAAAATCAAGAAAATTGACTTTAACCACGTTATTTACCACAAACGGCATATTTTTTTCTTTTTTTCTTTCTTTTTCACAGATAGGTTGTCACTGGAACATCGTACAGAATTGTTTAACGGCTCATTTTTAAGGAAATTAATTGGGTTAAAAATCTTTTAAAACTAAAATAATTTATTTCTAAAAGAGAATGAATTTTTCCACTAAAAACTGCATTTTTTATGTCTTTTCATACTGCAGTCTTTTCAGAGATATTTGGTTTTGTAATCCGGGTTGCAGCGGTAGCTAGCAACCTAGTAAGAGACGATCACGTCCAATGTTAAGAAATATAAAAACCCATAGTTCCTAACAAAGGAGTCAGATCAAAACAAAAAGTACACCATTAGAACCACCTTGTCCGAAACCCCTGTATAGAAAACTCTCTGTCCCTTGGCTTGAACAGCAAGGGAAATATATTGGCTTGAAAATCAAGAAAAGTGGCAGCTACTACAACATTCTGCCTAAACGGGATATTTTTTTTTTCTTTTTTCTTTCTTTTCCACAAATGGCTTGGCACTGGAACATCGTAGAAGGTTGTTCAATAGCTCATTTTAAAGGAAATTATTAAAGACTGATCAATGATGTTATAATCGTAGGTTGTAGCTAGGTCGTCTATTACTATTCCAATAATTAATTTAAACATCCGGGTTGCAGCGGTAGCTAGCAACCTAGTAAGAGACGATCACGTCCAATGTTAAGAAATATAAAAATTATGTTGAAGAACGAATTGCTGCCTATTGTAAATGATAAATTTACTAGATCCGGGTTGTAGTATAATAAAAAACGATCTCTTGCCTATACTAAATTTTATACGCCACTTAATTATAGTATAGATTAGTAATTCCTCAGATAGCTTGGCACTGGAACTTCGTAGAGAGTTGTTCAATGGCTCATTTTAAAGGAAACTATTGGGATTATAAACCTTTTGTAATTAAAACAAAACATTTTTAAAATAGAATCAGTTTTTTACGAAAAACTGCATATTTCATATTAAAGATTGTTACATTAAAGGGTGATCATTGGAACAATAAATCTTTCTACAAATTTTACAGTAAGGAACAAACTTAGAGCCCGTAGTAACTAAAATAAGATTATAATTACATGTTAAAGATTGATTAATGATGTCATATTCATAGGTTTTATCGAGGTCGTCTCTTACTATACCAATTAAGAAAAAGCCATAGGCTTTTTCCTGTATGTAATACAGTAAGGATTTTGGTAATTTATCTTTAAAGGTGGGATTTGTACAGTAAATCAGAGGCAACTTTGTAGCGTTGCCTATAGTAAAGGCCATACGGCTCCAATGTTTTATTATTATTATTATTATTTTTATTTTTTTCCCAGAGGCACTTCATATGGAAGGGGTCATCGTAAAAGCTTCAAAAGGGGCTCATTTGATTGGAAATTGAGAGTTCTAGTGCCCTTTGTAAGAGTCAAAAGTGATTGGAGGGCAACCAGCCCCCCCCCACGCTCATCATTCTCCCAAACACATCCAAGTTACGACCAACGTCGGCCTACAGTTTTTTTTTAAAGAGTGAGCTCCTACATTGAGTAACTGAAGAGTAAACACTACAACGAAGAATAATATAGTAAAGAACTATCCGGGTTGCAGCGGTAGCTAGCAACCTAGTAAGAGACGATCACGTCCAATGTTAAGAAATATAAAATGCTGTGTGAAGGACTAAGTTTACAGTGTGCAATTGTTGACGCAGGTAATCGTTGCTTTGGTCCAGGTATGATGTACGTTGCTCTCTCCCGTGTGACCACTAGTGCAGGTTTACATCTAGTAGAATTTGATAAGACAAAGATTTATTGCGATGTTGATGCTTTAATTGAGTACAACCGTTTGAGAAAAACTTATAGAACAGATCTTCCATTGTTTGAGTTCTCAGAAAGGCAACTCAGAGGTACACCAGATGAAGTACCCTTATTAACTGAAATTTCTCCAACAGGACATAAAAGGGAGAGTACTGTTTTGCATGCAGTCATAGAAAAAGAGAACAAAAGAAAAGTAAAAATAGAAGATGCTGAAAACGACGCCGATTTTAACGTTATACATAAAAAATTATGTATAAAAAATGAAGTAAATTCTAAAGGACAACAGACTCAAGGAAAATTTTTTACAGTAAAGAACGAATCTTCACCAGTAGTAACATTATATTAATCCGGGTTGCAGCGGTGGCTAGCAACATGGTAAGAGACAATCACGTCCAATGTTAAAAAATATAAAAACCCATACCTCCTAAAAAGGAGTCAGATCAAAAAAAAGTACACCATTAGAACCGCCTTGTCCGAAACCCCTGTACAGTAATTATATTTAATCCGGGTTGCAACGGTAGCTAGCAACCTAGTAAGAGACGATCACGTCCAATGTTAAGAAATATAAAAACCCATAGTTCCTAAAAAAGGAGTCAGATCAAATTCAAAAGTACACCATTAGAACCGCCTTGTCCGAAACCCCTGTATAGTAAACTTTCTGTCCCTTGGCTTGAACAGCAAGGGAAATATATTGGCTTTAAAATCAAGAAAAGTGGCAGCTACTACAACATTCTGCCTAAACGGGAAATTTTTTTTTCTTTTTTTCTTTTTTTCTTTGTTTCCAGAGATAGCTTGGCACTGGAACATCGTAGAGAGTTGTTCAATAGCTCATTTTAAAGGAAATTAATTGGGTTAAAAATTTACAATAAGGAACGAACTTTAACCCTTAGCAACTGAAGTTTTAAATCAAACAGTTCGTGGTCATAATAAAGAGCTGTGTAATGGCTCCTTTTAAATGAACCGGCTGTATATAAAAACCTTTTGTAATTAACTGAAATAATTATAATAAAGAACGACCTCTTGCCTATATTAATTTATATTAAAATTATTATTTTTGGCTAGGAGGTAGCTAACTGAGTATATTTTTAATCCAGGTTGCAGCGGTAACTAGCAACCTAGTAAGAGCTACATTAAAAGACGATCATTGGAATAACGAACAATTGTATACATGGGAATTAGTTAGGTACTTGATTGTTTGAGGTTCGTCTCTTACTATTTCAAAGAAGAAAAAGCCGTAAGCTTTTTCCTGTTTGTAATCAGTTTGTTATCCGGGTTGCAGCGCTAGCTAGCAACAACGACCGATATAGTTCATCATAAATAGTATTTGTCAATTAGGTTTTTTTATATTATATAATAAAGATCAAACTCTTCCCTATACTAACTTGCATAGGCAACTTCACTATAGTGAAGATTACAGTATTTATATTATACATCATTATAAATTATAAAAGGTTCAAATGTTCGAAGATTATAGAGTTAAAAATTTTCCCACACCGGGAATCGAACCCGGTTATAATAAAGAACGACCTCTTGTCTATACTAAATTTTATCGGCAAGTTAACTATAGTAAATTTCCGGGTTGCAGTGGAAGCTAGCAACCTAGTAAGAGATCATCCGGGTTGCAGCGGTAGCTAGCAACCTAGTAAGAGACGATCACGTCCAATGTTAAGAAATAGTTAGATGAAAACAAAAAGTACACCATTAGAACCACCTTGTCCGAAACCCCTGTATAGTAAAGTTCTGTCTCTTGGCTTGAACAGCAAGGGAAATATACTAGCTTGAATATCAAGAAAAGTGGCAGCTACTACAACATTCTGCCTAAACGGGATATTTTTTTTTCTTAGTATCCAGAGATAGCTTGACACGGGAACATCGTAGATAGTTGTTCAATGGCTCATTTTAAAGGAAATTAATTGGGTTAAAAATCTATAGTAACTAAAATAAATTATTTCTAAAAGAGAATAAATTTTCCACCAAAAACTGCATTTTTGATGTCTTTTCAAACTGCAGTCTTTCAAACATAACCATATGCCAGCGGTAAGATTTGAACCCCCACCTCCAAAGAGACTGGTGGCTAACACCACTGCCTTGGAGCACTCGGCCAGGCTGCCTCTCATAAATAAATATATATGTGAATTTGGGTTGCAGCAGTAGCTAGCAACCTAGTAAGAGACGATCAGTCCAATGCTAAGAAATATAAAAACCCAAAACTCCTAAGAATAGAGTCAGATCAAAAAAAGTACATCATTAGAACTACCTTGCCTGAAACCCTACTAGATAAATAATGAATGTGATCATAGTTTTATATTAGAGCTATGACGTGAATAGAAAAACACGAAATTATAATTGTTGTTTCTGATTGTATTTATAGTTAAAAAATGAACTCAAGTCCAAAGAAACTGAACACTGTGGTTCATTCATATTATATTCATTATTTTAGCTAGAATGTAAATAAACAAGTTTCTTTTTAAATTTTAAATTGAAAAGATAGTGCTTTTAATTCAACATATTAAAAGTTCTCCCCGACGGGGAGTCGAACCCCCTTCTCCCAGGTAACAAGTGGGCATACTTACCATTAGACTATCGAAGACTTATAAAATAAAAGTTACATATAAGATATGATAATAATTTTTTAATCGGGGTTACATAAAGGCTCGATCATCGAATTTTTACATTAAAAAACGAAATTTAGTCCATAGTTTATATTAAAGGACGATCATTAGAAAAGCACACCATTGCATATATTGGACTGAGTTAGTTTTTCAGTATAGAATCGCTAAAGTTATTATGTAAACTGCAAAAATATTTATGATATCTGAGCAATAATTTTAATCTTTTCATTCAAACTAAAAAAATACTAGAAAATTTAAAAATTAGTTTTACTTTTTGTTAGGTTATGGATACTCGATACGAGTCATAAGAATCCGGGTTGCAGCGGTAGCTAGCAACCTAGTAAGAGACGATCACATCCAATGTTAAGAAATATAAAACCCCCCAACTCCTAAAAAAAAAGTCAGATCAAAACAAAAAGTACACCATTAGAACCGCCTTGTCCGAATCCTCTATAAAGGAAACTTACCGCCCTTTGGCTTGAATAACAAAGAAAATATATTGGCTTGAAAATCAAGAAAATAGACTTTTACCACGTTATTCTCCACAAACGGGATATTTTTTTCTTTCCGCTTTTGTTTCCTGCTCAGCTAGCTGGGCACTGGAAAATCATAGAGAGTTGTATAATAGCTCATTTTAAAGGCAATTGCAACATCTAGTCACTTTTGTAATTAAAAATAAAATACTTTTTAAAGTAGAATCAATTTTGTCAAAAAAATTGCATTTTTGATGTATTTTCATACTGCAGTCTTTTCAAAGATATTTGAATTTTGAAGCAATAAAACATTTCATGGTAATTAACTCTATAGTAATAATAGCTACTTGTCTCAATAGTATTACATTAAAAAGCGATCGTTGGAATAACAAACCATTGCATACATTGAAATTAGTTTGCTACTTGATTCTTTGAGGTTCGTCTCTTACTTTTTCAAAGAAGAAAAAGCGGTATTATAGTAAAGAGCGAACTCAAGCCCAAAGGAAATGAACATTGTTTCTTGTTTAAATTTTAAATTGAAAAGATGGTGTTGCAAGTTCAATGTATTAAAATATCTCCCTAACAGGGATTCGAACCTTGATCTCCCACGTAACAAGTGGGTATGCTTATTACATACAGGAACGATCATTCTGATGCAGAGATAGCTAACACCTAGATAAGAACAAACCCCGAGAAGTAGTAATTAAATAGTTACATTAAAAGGCGATAATTGGAATAACAAACCATTGCATACATTGGACTTAGTTTAGCTACTTGATTGTTTTAGGTTCGTCTCTTACTATTTCAAAGAAGAAAAAGCCTTAGGCTGTTTCCTTTTCGTAGTCAGTTACAGTAAAGAACGATATCTCGCCCATAGTAACTGATATATGGTGGTTCCAGGGGTAGCTGCAATTAAATAAAGGATCGATACTGTAAAATGGAATGTTGTAAGCATCATCGTTATCATGCTTTTATTTATAGCTGAATTACAAACTAAAGGAAATCAACCCCGAGTGGGCTTAAACCACCAACCTTTCGATTAACGGCCGATCGTGCTAGACACTTGCACTATGACGCCATTAATTAATACTTTAAAAGACAATCATTCAAATAACAAAACATTGCATACATCAGACTTAGTTAGCTACTTAATTGTTTGAGGTTTGTCTCTTACTATTTCAAAGAAGAAAAAGCCGTAGGCTTTTTCCTGTTTGTAATCATATAGTATCCGGGTTGCAGCAGTAGCTAGCAACCTAGTAAGAGACGATCACGTCCAATGTTAAGAAATATAAAAACCCATAACTCCTAAAAAAAAGATTCAGATCAAAACAAGAAGCAAACTTTAGAACCGCCTTGTCCAAAACTTCTAAATAGCAAACCTACCGTCCTTTGGCTTGAATAACAAAGAAAATAAATTGGCTTGAAAATCAAGAAAATTGACTTTAACCACATTATTCTCCACAAACGGCATCTGTTTTTCTTTCTTCTTTTCCACAGACAGCTTGGCACTGGAACATCGTAGAGAGTTGTTCAATGGTTCATTTTAAAGAAAATCTCTAGATCCAGTGCCATTTGTACTTAATTTTTTTAAAATAAAATCAATTTCTTACGAAAAACTTAATTTATTATGTACAATATTGATCAATTACGTCATAGTCATTGGATGTAGTCCGGGTGGCAGCGGTAGCTTGCAACCTAGTAAGAGATGATCACGTCCAATGTTAAGAAATATAAAAACCCATAGCTCCTAAGAAAAGTCAGATCAAAAGTACCCCATTAGAACCACAATGTCTGAAACCCCTGTATAGAAAACTTCCTGTTATTTGTCTTGAACATCAAGGGAAATATATTGGCTTGAAAATCAGGAAAATTAACTTTAACCACGTTATTCTCCACAAACGGCATATTTTTTCTTTCTTTTCCACAGATAGCTTGGCACCGGAACATCGTAGAGAGTTGTTCAATAGCTCATTTTAAAGGAAATTAATTGGGTTACAAATCTTTAGTAACTAAAATATAATAAAGATCGAACTCTTCCCTATACTAACTTGCATACGCAACTTCACTATAGTTAAGATTACAGTATTTATATTTTTACATTAAAAGACGATCACTGAAATAACAAATCATTCCATGCATTGGACTTAGTTAGCTACTTGATTGTTTGAGTTTCCTCTCTTACTATTTAAAAGAAGAAAAAGCCGTAGGCTTTTTCCTGTTTGTATTTATAGTTAAAAAACGAACTCAAGTCCAAAGAAACTGAACACTGTGGTTCATTCATATTATCTTCATTATTTTAGCTATAATGTAAATAAACAAGTTTTTCCGGGTTGCAGCGGTAGCTAACAACCTAGTAAGAGACGATCACGTCCAATGTTAAGAAATATAAAAACCCATAGTTCCTAACAGAGGAGTCTGATCAAAATAAGAAGCACACTATTAGAACCGCCTTGTCCGAAACCGCTATATAGGAAAATTACCGTCCCTTGGCTTGAACAGCAAGGGAAATATATTGGCTTGAAAATCCGGGTTGCAGCGGTAGCTAGCAACCTAGTAAGAGACGATCACGTCCAATGTTAAGAAATATAAAAACCCATAGTTCCTAACAAAGGAGTCAGATCAAAACAAAAAGTACACCATTAGAACCGCCTTGTCCGAAACCCCTGTATAGGAAACTTTCTGTCCCTTGGCTTGAACAGCAAGGGAAATATATTGGCTTGAAAATCAAGAAAATTGACTTTAACCACTTTATTCTCCCCAAACGGGATATTTTTTTCTCTTTTCTTTTTTCTTTTCCACAGATAGCTTGGCACTGGAACATCGTAGAGGGTTGTTCAATAGCTCATTTTAAAGGAAATTAATTGGGTTAAAAATCTATAGTAACTAAAATAAATTATTTCTAAAAGAGAATAAATTTTTCCACCAAAAACTGCATTTTTGATGTCTTTTCGCACTGCAGTCTTTCAAACATAATCGTATACCAGCGGTAAGATTTGAACCCACGCCTCCGAAGAGACTGGTGGCTAACACCAGTGTCTTGGACCACTCGGCCAGGCTGCCTCTTATAATTTGGGTTGCAGCAGTAGCTAGCAACCTAGTGAGAGACGATCAGTCCCATGCTAACAAATATAAAAACCCAAAATTCCTAAAAATAGAGTAAGATCAAAACAAAAGAACATCATTAGAACTACCTTGTCTGAAACCCTACTAGATAAATAATGAATGTCGTCATAGCTTTATATTAGAGCTATGACGTGAATAGAAAAACACGAAATTATATTGTTGTTTCTGATGACGTCATGAAATAATATCATTGCGCCATGACGTCAATAAAATCATTACGCCGTGACGTCATAATTACTACTTAAGAACGACAAAGATGTAAATTCTCTCATTCTTGATTAGAATAATGGTTAGATCGAAGCAAGCTATACGCAAGTTGAAAAAACAGTACTACACAAACAACAGAGATAGTATCTTGAAAAGAGAAAAGCAAAGGTATTCAACCGACCAGGCGTATCGAGAATTATGTTAAAAGACGATCACTGAAATAGCAAACCATTCCATACATTGGATTTATTACATAAATGATCGATAATATTTATGGTAAATGGGGCCTAAGCTACTTTCAGTGGATATAGTTGAAGCCGAGTAAAGAGCATTATAATAAAGATCAAACTCTTCCCTATACTAACTTGCATACGCAACTTTACTATAGTTAAGATTACAGTATTTATATTTTTTTTTTACATTAAAAGACGATCACTGAAATAACGAACCATTCCTTACATTGGACTTAGTTAGCTACTTGATTGTTTGAGTTTCGTCTCTTAATATTTAAAAGAAGAAAAAGCCGTAGGATTTTTACGGGTTGCAGCGGTAGCTAGCAATCCGGGTTGCAGCGGTAGCTAGCAACCTAGTAAGAGACGATCACCTCCAATGTCAAGAAATATAAAACCCCCCAACTCCTAAAAAAAGAGTCAGATCAAAACAAAAAGTACACCATTAGAACCGCCTTGTCCGAATCCTCTATAAAGGAAACTTACCTCCCTTTGGCTTGAATAACAAAGAAAATATATTGGCTTGAAAATCAAGAAAATTGACTTTTACCACGTTATTCTCCACAAACGGGATATTTTTTTCTTTCCGCTTTTTCTTTCTGCTCAGCTAGCTGGGCACTGGAAAATCATAGAGAGCTGTATAATAGCTCATTTTAAAGGAAATTGCAACATCTAGTCACTTTTGTATTTAAAAATAAAATACTTTTTAAAGTAGAATCAATTTTGTCAAAAAAATTGCATTTTTGATGTATTTTCATACTGCAGTCTTTTCAAAGATATTTGAATTTTGAAGCAATAAAACAGTCCATATAATGAACTCTATAGTAATAATAGCTACTTGTCTCAATAGTAACCGAAACTCCTGGAACCAAAATTTTCTTTTTTGGCTTAATCGCTAAAATTATTATGTAAACTGCAAAAATATTTATGATGCCTAATCAGTAATAGTAATTTTTTAATTTAAACAACAAAAATACATGAAAATTCTAAAATTAGTTTTGCTTTTTGTCTCCTGGAAGAAATTTTTTTTTCATCTCAGTTCAAATTTATTATTGTATCCTGTAACCCGTAAAGTACATATCTCCATATTATTGTCTCATAATTGCAATTATTTTAGTTTTCAGTCCAGAATCACTAAACTTATTATTTAAACTGCAAAAATATTTATGGTGTCTAACCAATAATACTAATTTTGTAATTCAAACAAGATAAATACCTGAAAATTTTAAAATTAGTTTTGTTTTATGCTAGGTTTTAGATACTCGACACGGGATTTTGTGTGCTTAATAATTTTAAATCTTGAAAAAATATGGTCTCACGCGAGTGGAAAAAAAGAAAGAATAACCAAAAACAATATCAAAATAGAACAATCCAAATTTCTACTAATAGAAAACTTTACTACACAAAAAATAAAGCTAACATCCTGAAATATAAGAAAAGTTTATTTAAAAGAGATAAAAATGCCACCAAACGCAATAAAGCTCGAGCACGCGTAAGGATTGCTACTAAGATGTCTTGTGATCCAGGATTTAAGAAAATGAAATATGACAGAGCAAAACAGAGGTATCTTACGGATCAGGGGTATCGAGAAGGGAAAATTGAGACAGCGAAACAAAAGAGCAAGGAACGGTATGATAACGATATAGATTACCGAAACAAACATAAGAAAAAAGTTGCTACCAGAATAATGGGTAGATACTGGGGTGACAAAAGCTATAATGAAAAAATTAAATTCTCTGCGAGGTTGTACCGAAGAACGCATAAGGACAAAGGGAAAAATTACATTCAGAAATACAAGAAGATGGCAAAAATGCAGGCTGATCTTTGTAAATTGAGAAACATTTTACGCATGTTTTATCGGGATCACGAAAAGTATTCGAAATTACAGATTAAAATTCTCTTTGAAAGAGCGGATGCTGTTGAAAAGTCGGCTAGAAATGCTTTGGCAAAGCTTCATGGCAATATCCAAAAGAAATGTTGTCAGTTTAACGAAAAGCTTCCAAGGTATGGATTGGCAACTGCGGAACAGTTTATAGATGCAATGGAAAATGTTCGACAACACAGTGAATATACGGAGGCGTACTTCTTAGAAAATTCGTATATTAATTTTGGAAGGAGCAATTGCAGTTTATGTAGCAGCAATAAAAATATATATACAAGCATACCTATCAACAGCGAAGGAAAAGCAATGTTTTTCAATTATGGCGAAAACGAGCCTGTTAGGGTTATTAGTAAATCCGGGTTGCAGCGGTAGCTAGCAACCTAGTAAGAGACGATCACCTCCAATGTCAAGAAATATAAAACCCCCCAACTCCTAAAAAAAGAGTCAGATCAAAACAAAAAGTACACCATTAGAACCGCCTTGTCCGAATCCTCTATAAAGGAAACTTACCTCCCTTTGGCTTGAATAACAAAGAAAATATATTGGCTTGAAAATCAAGAAAATTGACTTTTACCACGTTATTCTCCACAAACGGGATATTTTTTTCTTTCCGCTTTTTCTTTCTGCTCAGCTAGCTGGGCACTGGAAAATCATAGAGAGCTGTATAATAGCTCATTTTAAAGGAAATTGCAACATCTAGTCACTTTTGTATTTAAAAATAAAATACTTTTTAAAGTAGAATCAATTTTGTCAAAAAAATTGCATTTTTGATGTATTTTCATACTGCAGTCTTTTCAAAGATATTTGAATTTTGAAGCAATAAAACAGTCCATGTAATGAACTCTATAGTAATAATAGCTACTTGTCTCAATAGTAACCGAAACTCCTGGAACCAAAATTTTCTTTTTTGGCTTAATCGCTAATTATAATAAAGATCCAACTCTTGCCTATACTAACTGGTATGGGTCGCTTAACGATAGTGTAGGATTGTAAAGTTATATTTAAAGTCAACAAATTAAAAATTCTCTACAACGGGGAATCGAACCCTGATGGCCCTCGTGACAAGCGGTTATGTTTACCATTGTACTATTGGATACTCATGATGAATATGTTACATATAAGACATGATAAAAATGGTTAACTTACTAAGAAAATTAAATAAGGAATCGGTCTGGTTAATTATAAATGGGGATTATGTAAGTTTCATCGATAGCATGGCTGTAGAGATGGCCAAAACCTAGTAAAGAATAAATCGTGGCACATATTGGGTTTAGTTTGATCCGGGTTGCAGCGGTAGCTAGCAACCTAGTAAGAGACGATCACGTCCAATGTTAAGAAATATAAAAACCCATAGTTCCTAAAAAAGGAGTCAGATCAAAACAAAAAGTACACCATTAGAACTGCCTTGTCCGAAACCCCTGTATAGGAAACTTTCTGTCCCTTGGCTTGAACATTTTTACATTAAAAGACGATCACTGAAATAACAAACCATTCCATACATTGGACTTAGTTAGCTACTTGATTGTTTGAGTTTCGTCTCTTACTATTTAAAAGAAGAAAAAGCCGTAGGCTTTTTCCTGTTTTTATAATAAAGATCGAACTCTTCCCTATACTAACTTGCATACGCAACTTCACTATAGTTAATATAGTTAAGATTACAGTATTTATATTATACATCATTATAAATTATAAAAGGTTCAAATATTCGAAGATTATAGAGTTTTACATAAAGAAACGATATAGTTCATCATAAATGGTGTTTGTCAATACGGTTTCATTTTATATAATTATCCATTATTATTTAAAATGCAGTAATGTTTTGGTTACAATAAGGAACGAACTTTAACCCATAGTAACTTAAGTATTAAATCAAACGGTTCGTTGTCATAGTAAAGAGCTGTGTAATGGCTCATTTTAAAGGAAACTGCTGTATATAGAAACCATTTGTAATTAAAAAAATTAATTATTATTATAAAACAAATTATTACGATGTGGTAAAGAACTAACTCTAGGCGATAGCAACTAATTTAATTTTGAAAAGAAAGAATTACAGCAGAAACCTAAATGGTAGTATAAGTAAGCTACATTTAATAACGACCGTCCACCAGGATTTGAACTCGGATCGCAGGATTCAAAGTCTTAAGTGCTAACCACTACACCAAGAAATGTTCATATAAGAAAGAATTTTAACAGTATATGATAACTTAAAGACCAAACTCTATCCATCAGTATTGTCTATCAGATCGTTTTAACGAACTTTATAGCAATTTTATACATTAAAAGACGATCATTGGAATAAGAAATTATTGCATACATTGGACTTAGTTAGCTACTTGATCGTTTGAGGTTCGTTTCTTACTATTTCAAAGAAGAAAAAGCCGTAGGCTTTTTCTTGTTTGTAATATCTGGGTTGCAGCGGTAGCTAGCAACCTAGTAAGAGACGATCACGTCAAATGTTAAGAAATATAAAAACCCATAGTTACAATAATTACAATAAAGAGCGTGTATGGGCGTGAGGAGTGGTTATATCATCATAGTAGTAGCTATAGCTGCAATCTATTAAAAGTCCAATTGCCAAAGCCAAAAGCGGTGGCGTAATCTTGTGAAAGTTCAGGGTTGCAGCGGTAGCTAGCAACCTAGTAAGAGACGTTCACATCCCGTAGTAAAAACAAAATAGCCCATAACTCCTAAAACTACAGTCAGATCAAAAAAGAAGTCCAAAATTAGAATTGCTTTTTCCGACACCCTTATTTAGGAAAATAACAGCCCTTGGCTTGAATAACAAGGAAAATATATTGGTTTGAAAATCAAGAAAGTGGCTGTAACCACGATATTCGGCATCTAGAGCATCTTCTTTTCTGTTATTTTTTCACCCAGATAGCTGGGCACTGGAAAATCATAAAGAGCTGTTTAATAGCTCATCTTAAAAGAAATTGCTACTTTTAGTACCTTTTGTAATTAAAAAACAAAAAGTTTTTAAAATAGCATAATAAAGATCGAACTCTTCCCTATACTAACTTGCATACGCAACTTCACTATAGTTAAGATTACAGTATTTATATTATACATCATTATAGATTATAAAAGGTTCAAATGTTCGAAGATTATAGAGTTAAAAATTTTCCCACACTGGGAATCGAACCCGAGCCTGTTAAGTTACAATAAAGAACGAACTCTTGCCTATACTAGATTAGATACTCAACTTAATTATAGTTAATGATATATTAATAATATGGTTTTATTTATAGGTAAATTACAAATTAAAAGAAAACAACCCTGGCTGGATTTGAACCACCAACCTTTCCGTTATCGGCCGATCGTGCTAGCCACTTAGACTATGGCGTCATTAATTAAAGTTGTAAAATTAACAATATGATGCATAAATAAAACAGTTCGTGGTATTTCAAAAAGTTTGTGGTAACGAACTGTATAGTCAGAGCGACTGACCTCAATAGTAACCGAAACTTTAAAAGACAAAATTTAAATATCAATAGTTACATCAATTTTTATGCTGATTTTAAATATATATTACATAAAGGATCGATAATCCGGGTTGCAGCGGTAGCTAGCAACCTAGTAAGAGACGATCACTTCCAATGTTATAAAATATAAAAACCCATAGTTCCTAAGAGAGGAGTCAGATCAAAACAAAAAGTACACCATTAGAACCGCCTTGTCCAAAACCCCTGTATAGGAAACTTTCTGTCCCTTGGCTTGAACAGCAATGACAATATATTGGCTTGAAAATCAAGAAAAGTGGCAGGTACTACAACATTCTGCCTAAACGACATATTTTTTATTTTTTTATTTTTTCTTTTCCACAGATAGCTTGGCACTGGAACATCGTAGAGAGTTGTTCAATAGCTCATTTTAAAGGAAATTAATTGGGTTAAAAATCTATAGTAACTAAAATAAATTATTTCTAAAAGAGAATAAATGTTTCCACCAAAAACTGCATTTTTGATGTCTTTTCACACTGCAGTCTTTCAAACATAATCGTATACCAGCGGTAAGATTTGAACCCACGCCTCCGAAGATACTGGTGGCTAACACCAGTGTTTTGGACCACTCGGCCAGGCTGCCTCTTATAATGTGGGTTGCAGCAGTAGCTAGCAACCTAGTAAGAGACGATCAGTCCCATGCTAAGAAATATAAAAACCCAAAACTCCTAAAAATAGAGTAAGATCAACACAAAAGTACATCATTAGAACTACCTTGTCTGAAACCCTACTAGATAAATAATGAATGTCGTCATAGCTTTATATTAGATCCGGGTTGCAGCGGTAGCTAGCAACCTAGTAAGAGACGATCCCATCCAATGTTAATCCGGGTTGCAGCGGTAGCTAGCAACCTAGTAAGAGACGATCACGTCCAATGTTAAGAAATATAAAAACCCATAGTTCCTAACAAAGGAGTCAGATCAAAACAAAAAGTACACCATTGGAACCGCCTTGTCCGAAACCCCTGTATAGGAAACTTTCTGTCCCTTGGCTTGAACAGCAAGGGAAATATATTGGCTTGAAAATCAAGAAAATTGACTTTAACCACGTTATTCTCCCCAAACGGAATATTTTTTTCTTTTTTCTTTTTTTTTTCTTTTCCACAGATAGCTTGGCACTGGAACATCGTAGAGAGTTGTTCAATAGCTCATCCTAAAGGAAATTAATTGGGTTAAAAATCTATAGTAACTAAAATAAATTATTTCTAAAAGAGAATAAATTTTTCCACCAAAAACTGCATTTTTGATGTCTTTTCACACTGCAGTCGTTCAAACATAATCGTATACCAGCGGTAAGATTTGAACCCACACCTCCGAAGAGACTGGTGGCTAACACCAGTGTCTTGGACCACTCGGCCAGGCTGCCTCTCATAAATAAATATATATATGAATTTGGGTTGCAGCAGTAGCTAGCAACCTAGTAAGAGACAATCAGTCCCATGCTAAGAAATATAACAAAACTCCAAAAAATAGAGTAAGATCAAAACAAAAGTACATCATTGAAACTACCTTGTCTGAAACCCTACTAGATAAATAATGAATGTCGTCATAGCTTCATATTAGATTAGAGCTATGACGTGAATAGAAAAACACGAAATTATATTGTTGTTTCTGAAGACGTCATGAAATAATATCATTGCGCTATGACGTCAATAAAATCATTACGCTGTGACGTCATAATTACTACTTAAGAACAACAAAGATGTAAATTTTCTCAGTCTTTATTAGAACTTACATATAGAAAATTCAGTTTTGTTGTAAAAACTTGTATATTTTTTCGAAACTTATATATTTAAAATCAGCATAAGAATCCAATTCTTTTGATGTATCTATTGGTATCAAAATTCTGTTTTTTATAGTTACGGTTACTATTCAGCAGATTTTTGATTTGACTCTTGTTTTATAAGTTATGGGTTATTTTGTTTTTTACTATGTGACGTGATCGTCTCTTACTAGGTTGCTAGTTACCGCTGAGAGCCGGATCAATATTCCAGTTAGTGTAGAGTAGAGTACGTTCTTTATTATATATAACCTACATCATTATAATAACGCTGTTTGTCACTATCAATTTTTTCATCTCGATACGCCTGGTCGGTTGAATACCTTTGCTTTTCTCTTTTCAAGATGCTGTCTCTGTTTTTTTGGTAGTACTGTTTTTTTTTAACTTGCGTGTATCTTGCTTGATTGAAACCATTATGTAACCATTAGTTGAATTTCTAAGTTACGTATCAAGTATCAAGAACCTAACAAAAAATTAAACTAATTTTTAAATTTTCAGGTATTTTTCTAGTCTAAACTAAAAGATTAAAATTATTGTTCAGACACCATAAATATTTTTGCAGTTTATAACTTTAGCGATTCTGAACTAAAAACGAAAATAAAATAAAAATTAATTTTTTCAATTTTTACGTCACGTCACTCATTAAGTCATATATGGTTATTAGTACACAATAGGTTTTAGATATTACGTCATGTCACTTATTACGTCATATATGGTTATTAGTAGATAATCGGTAAAATATTCGTTCTTTATTATAAATTTTATTTCAAATTCGTTTCTTGAAATAAGATGAGTCATTTATTCACTCTGATACTTATATTTTGTCAATTTTCTGTTGGTTTTTTTTATAAGTTGGGGGGTTTTATATTTCTTAACATTGGAGGTGATCGTCTCTTACTAGGTTGCTAGCTACCGCTGCAACCCGGATAATAAAATTACTAACCTATACTATAATTAAGTGGCGTATAAAATTTAGTATAGGGGAGAGGTCGTTCTTTATTATTACTTAATGTAAATAATCGTTTTTTAACTATAAATACAAACAGGAAAAAGCCTACGGCTTTTTCTTCTTTTAAATAGTAAGAGAAGAAACTCAAACAATCAAGTAGCTAACTAAGTCCAATGTATGGAATGGTTTGTTATTTCAGTGATCGTCTTTTAATGTAAAAATATAAATACTGTAATCTTAACTATAGTGAAGTTGCGTATGCAAGTTAGTATAGGGAAGAGTTCGATCTTTATTATACGTACACAAGAGTCCATTCTTTATTATAACTTGATTTTCAAGCCAATAAATTTTCTTTGTTTTCAAGCCAAAGGGCGGTAAGTTTTCTTTGTAGGGATTTCGGACAAGGCAGTTCTAATGGTGTACATTTTGTTTTGATCTGACTCCTTTTTTAGGAGTTATGGGTTTTTATATCTCTTACTAGGTCGCTAGCTACGGCTGCAACCCGGATCAGTCCTTTATGTAAACCTTACTAACCTATACTATAGTTCAGTGGTCTATAAATTTAGTGTAGGCAAGAGGTCGTTCTTTATTATACCATCACTGAAAAAAGGGGGAAACAACCCCTAAAAGTCATATAACCTTAATAAAATAGTGGCTTATTTAGTATAGGAAAGAGTTCGTTCTTTATTATAAATATAGCTCGTTGTTTAATGCAATACTTGTCGAAAGATGAACGTGTATAAATAGTGCATTCACTTATTAGGTCACATATGGTTATCTTTTAATGTATTATTACAAACTATTCTTTGGAATAGTAAGAGACGAACCTTAAAGAATCAGGCAGCTAACTAAGTCCAATATAAGCAATTGTTTGTTCTTCTAATGATCATCTTTGAATTTGGCGTTTCTTACTAGGTTGTTAGCTATCACTTAAACCCGGATTATGTAATAGGTTGCTAGCTACCGCTGCAACCTAGATATTCTTATTTCTGCTACTATGGACTAAGGTTCGTTCTTTCATGTAAAACTAGCAAAACATTTTTTAAGCCTGATGAAGATTTAACTAATGTGTCAAAAGTAAGGTTGCAAGTCGACGATTTTGTTTTGGCCTTATTATAATTGGTATGGTGAAATAATAATACGCATATGGCTCTTAAATCATACTTCTTTATGGTTCAATATGGTCTAGTGGCTAGGATAGTTAACTTTCACTTAACAGGCTCGGGTTCGATTCCCGGTGTGGGAAAATTTTTAACTCTATAATCTTCGAACATTTGAACCTTTTATAATTTATGATGATGCATAATATAAATACTGTAATCTTAACTATAGTGAAGTTGCGTATGCAAGTTAGTATAGGAAAGAGTTCGATCTTTATTATAATTTTTTTTTAATTTCAAAGAAAAGTATGTTTTGCATTATCATCTGCGGAATACTTCTTTTACTATGTAGTACATTTCGTTCCTTAATATAAACTCGATACGCCTGGTCGGTTGAATACCTTTGCTTTTTTCTTTTCAAGTTACTATCTCTGTTGTTTGTGTAGTACTATTTTTTCAACTTGCGTATAGCTTGCTTGATCGAAACCATTATGTAATTATGAATGAGAACATTTACAGCTCTGATGCTTCTTATATAGTAATTATGACGTCTCGGCGTAGTGATTTTATTGACGTCATAGCGCAATGATATTATTTCATGACGTCTTCAGAAACAACAATATATTTTCGTGTTTTTCTATTCACGTCATAGCTCTAATATAAAACTATGACGACATTCAATATTTATCTAGTAGGGTTTCAGACAAGGTAATTCTAATGATGTACTTTTGTTTTGATTTGACTCTATTTTTAGGAGTTTTGTTATATTTCTTAGCATTGGACTGATCGTCTCTTACTAGATTGCTAGCTACTGCCACAACCCAGATTCACATATATATTTCTTTATGAGAGGCAACCTGACCGAGTGGTCCAAGGCACTGGTGTTAGCCACCAGTCTCTTCGGAGGCGTGGGTTCAAATCTTACCGCTGGTATACGATTATGTTTGAAAGACTGCAGTGTGAAAAGACATCGAAAATGCAGTTTTTGGTGGAAAAATTTATTCTCTTTTAGAAATAATTTATTTTAGTTACAAAAGGTTTTTAACCCAATTAATTTCCTTTAAAATGAGCTATTGAACAACTCTCTACGATGTTCCAGTGCCAAGCTATCTCCAGATACAAAAGAAAAGAGAAAATAATATCCGATTTGTAGAGAATAACGTGGTAAAAGTCAATTTGCTTGATTTTCAAGCCAATATATTTTCTTTGTTATTCAAGCCAAAGGACGGTAAGTTTCCTTTATAGAGGTTTCGGACAAGGCAGTTCTAATGGTGTTCTTTTTGTTTTGATCTGACTCCTCTGTTAGGAACTATGGGTTTTTATATTTCTTAACATTGGACGTGATCGTCTCTTACTAGGTTGCTAGCTACCGCTGCAACCCGGAAAAATTATACCGATCTCTTAAAAATATTATTAAAAAGGGAAAATCCTATGGGTTTATCGTGTTTGGTATAATTAGAGACGAACTTCAGAGAATCAGGAAGCTAACTTAGTCCAATATGTACGGGGTTTGTTCTTTTCTAGGTTTCAGCCATCTCTACAACCATGATACTGATGAAATTTTCATGATCCCTATTTATTATTAATAATTACCATGGGATTAAGTTCGTTCTTTGCTATAACAAAGGGTGGTAAGTTTCCTTTATAGGAGTTTCGGACAAGGCGGTTCTAATGGTGTACATTTTGTTTTTATCTGACTCTTTTTTTTTAGGAGTTAGGGGTTTTTATATTTCTTAACATTTCACGTGATCGTCTTTTACTAGGTTGCTAGCTACCGCTGGAATCCGGATACTAGGTTGCTAGCTACCGCTGCAATCCGGATTACTCCAATAATCGTCTTTTAATGAATCTTTATTATAATTCTTTACTATAACAACCAGAATGACGTCAGTTACAATTTGGGTTTCTTTTTATGCTATATCATTACAAACAGGAAAAAGCCTACGGCTTTTTCTTCTTTGAAATAGTAAGAGACGATCCTAAAGCAATCAAGTAGCTATCTAAGTCCAATGTATGCAGTGGTATGTTATTCCATTGATCGTATTTTAATGTAATTTTCTATATTTTCGAGCCAATATATTTCCCTTGCTGTTCAAGCCAAGGGACTTAAAGTTTCCTATACAGGGGTTTCGTACAAGGCGGTTCTCAAAGTGTACTTTTTGTTTTGATCTTACTCCTTTTTTAGGAACTATGAGTTTTTATATTTCGTAACATTTGACGTGATCTTCTCTTACTACGTTGCTAGCTACCGCTGCAACCCAGACTAGGTTGCTAGCTACCGCTGCAACCCGGATTGACAAACACCATTTATGATGAGCTATATTCGTCCTTTATGTAAAATTTTCAGATATTTTTCTAGTCTAAATTAAAAGATTAAAACTATTGTTCAGATACCATAAATATTTTTGCAGTTTATAACTTTATTGATTCTGAACTAAAAACGAAAATAAAATAAAAATTAATTTTTTCAATTTTTACGTCACGTCGCTCATTAAGTCATATATGGTTATTAGTACAAAATAGGTTTTAGATATTACGTCATGTCACGTATTACGTCATATATGGTTATTAGTAGATAATCGGTAAAATATTCGTTCTTTATTATAACTTAACATTGGACGTGATCGTCTCTTACTAGGTTGCTAGCTACCGCTGCAACCCGGATACACCTGGAACCACCATATATCAGTTAGTATGGGAGAGAGATCGTTCTTTACTGTAAATTTTTGCAAAAAAACTGATTTTATTTTAATAATAATTTGTTATAATTACAAAAGGTTTTTAACCCCGTTAATTTTCTTTAAAATGAGCCATTGAACAACTCTCTACGATGTTCCAGTGCCAGATATCTGTGGAATTACTAACCTATATTATAATTAAGTGGCGGATACAATTTAGTATAGGCAAGAGGTCGTTTTTTATTATAATCTTGATTTTCAAGCCAATATATTTACCTTGCTGTTCAAACCATGGGACAGAAAGTTTTCTATGCAGAAGTTTCGGACAAGGTGGTTCTAATGGTGTACTTTTTCTTTTGATCTGACTCTTTTTTTAAGAACTATGGGTTTTTATATTTCTTAACATTGGACGTGATCGTCTCTTACTAGGTTGCTAGCTACCGCTGCAACCCGGATATCATAAAACAATTAATTAGCTTTTTACACATATCTCATATGGTCTAGTGGTTTAGGATAGTTGGCTTTCAACCAATTGGCTTGGGTTCGAATCCCGGTGTGGGAATTATTTTAAAAACAAAATCAGGTGAAATTAATTAGCTAATTTGACAAGACATAGGTAACTAAGGGCAAAAGTTCGTTCTTTACTATAAAACAGGCTCGGGTTCGATTCACGGTGTAGGGAAAATTTTTAAATCTATAATCTTCGAATATTTGAACCTTTTATAATTTATAATGATGTATAATATAAATACTGTAATCTTAACTATATTAACTATAGTGAAGTTGCGTATGCAAGTTAGTATAGGGAAGAGTTCGATCTTTATTATAAAATTGTTAGTTATTCCAATGATCGTCTTTCAATGTAATCTAATGGTGTACTTTTTGTTTTGAACTGTCTTTTCTTAGGAGTTTTGGGTTTTTATGTTTCTTAACACTGGACGTGATCGTCTCTTACTAGGTTGCTAGCTGCTGCTGCAACCCGGATATTTATTATAATTTTTGATATATTGAATTTAAATAAAACTGTACTAGCCTATACTATAGTTAAGTGGCCTACAAAATTTAGCATAGGCAAGAGGTCGTTCTCTATTATATTTTTTTGTATTAAAAAATTTATTATCATGTCATATATGTAACTTCTATTTAATGAGTCTCTGACGGTACAATTGTATGCATATCCATTTTTTACGCGGGAGATTAGGGTTCGATTCCTCTTCTGGAAGAACTGGGCTTGAGTTCGCTCTTTACTATACAACAAGAAGAACAAACCCTTCCATATATTGGACTTTGTAAGCTGCCTGATTCTTTGAGGTTAGTCTCTTATTATAATCAATTACTATGGACTACAGATCGTTCTTTAATGTAACTAAACAATAAATACAAACAGGAAAAAGCCTACGGCTTTTCTTCTTTGAAACAGTAAGAGATGAAATTCAAAAAGTCAAGTAGCTAACTAAGTCCAATGTATGGAATGGTTTGTTATTTCAGTGACCGTCTTTTAATATAATAAAACTAGCAAAACAGTTTTTAAGTCTGATGAAGATTTAACTGATGTGTCAAAAGTAAGGTTGCAAGTCGACGATTTTGTTTTGGCCTTATTATAATTGGTATGGTGACATAATAATATGCATATGGTTCTTAAATCATACTTCTTTATGGTTCCATTCGGTCTAGTGGCTTGGATAGTTAACTTTCACTTAAGAGGCCCGGGTTCGATTCCCGGCGTGGGAAAATTTTTAACTCTATAATGTTCGAACATTCGAACCTTTTAGAATTTATAATGATGTATAATATAAATACAGTAATCTTCACTGTAGTGAAGTTGCCTATGCAAGTTAGTATAATTATAATACTTTTTAAAGTAGAATCAATTTTCTCAAAAAAATTGCATTTTTGATGTATTTTCATACTGCAGTCTTTTCAAAGATTTTACGTCACGTCGCTAATTAAGTCATGTATGGTTATTAGTACACAATAGGTTTTAGATATTACGTCATGTCACTTATTACGTCATATATGGTTATTAGTAGATAATCGGTAAAATATTCGTTCTTTATTATAACATATATATTTATTTATGAGAGGCAGCCTGGCCGAGTGGTCCAAGGCACTGGTGTTAGCCACCAGTCTCTTCAGAGGCGTGGGTTCAATTCTTACCGCTGGTATACGATTATGTTTGAACGACTGCAGTGTGAAAAGACATCAAAATGCAGTTTTTGGTGGAAAAATTTATTTTCTTTTAGAAATAATTTATTTTAGTTACTATAGATTTTTAACCCAATTAATTTCATTTAAAATTAGCTATTGAACAACCCTCCACGATGTTCCAGTGCCAAGCTATCTCTGGATACAAAAAAAGAAAAAAGAAAAAAAAGAAAAAAATATCCCGTTTAGGCAGAATGTTGTAGTAGCTGCCACTTTTCTTGATTTTCAAGCCAATATATTTCCCTTGCTGTTCAAGCCAAGGGACAGAAATTTTACTATGCAGGGGTTTCGGACAAGGCGGTTCTAATGGTGTACTTTTTGTTTTGATCTGACTCTTTTTTTAAGAACTATGGGTTTTTATATTTCTTAACATTGGACGTGATCGTCTCTTACTAGGTTGCTAGCTACCGCTGCAACCCGGATTAAAAATGTAAATTATTGATCAGACACCATAAATATTTTTGCACTTTGCAGTTAAATGAGATTATTTCATTTAAAACTTTAAGGAATTATTCTAGTTTCAGTTGACAAATAAGATTGTTTTCAAGTAATCGAACTGCTAACTAAGTCCAATATATGCAATGGTGAGTTCTTCGAATAATCGTCTATTAATGTAATTAAAATTTTAAGGTATTTTTAGACATCACTGTGGATATATGGAGGCATAATTGTCCTTTACTTAGTTTCCGCTTTACTCGATGATTGAGCCTTTATGTACTAACTACATCCAACGACTATGACGTCACTGATCAATATTGTAGATAAAAAATTGTTTTTCGTAAAAAAATTATTTTATTTAAAAAAAAATAAGTACAAATGGCACTAGATCTAGAGATTTCCTTAAAAATGAGCCATTGAACAACTCTCTACGATATTCCAGTGCCAAGCTATCTGTGGAAAAGAAAAAGAAAGAAAAAACGATGCCGTTTGTGGAGAATAATGTGGTTAAAGTCAATTTTCTTGATTTTCAAGCCAATATATTTCCCTCGCTTATCAAGCCAAATGACCGAAAGTTTCCTTTACAGGGGTTACAAACATGGCGGTTCTAATGGTGTACTTTTTGTTTTGATCTGACTTTTTTTAGGAGTTAAGGGTTTTTATGTATCTTAACATTGGTGGACGTGATTGTCTCTTACTAGGTTGCTAGCTACCGCTGCAATTCCGTTTCTCCAAACCAAATAACTTGTAAGCCAAAGACAATAAAAACTTCAAAACATTTCCAGTTTTAAAGGCTATTACATAATTGTTTCTAAGACAACTGAAATACTTCTGCAGTTCACATAATAATGAATAACTAAACTGATCCTTTTTAATCTGATTCTAGTTTTATGAGTTATGGAGTATTTAACTTCTTACTATGGTGTGTGATCGTTTCTTACTAGTTACTACAGCCATGATACTGATGGAAATCACATAATCCCTATTTGTATTTTAGTCTACATGGGCTAGGTGTCGTTCTTTATTGTAACCTTTGTTAAGAACTATGGGTTTTTATATTTCTTAACATTGGACGTGATCGTCTCTTACTAGGTTGCTAGCTACCGCTGCAACCCGAACTACTCAGGCAGTGCTAGCGCACTGCCTATGATAATAAACTGATTACACAAAGGAAAAAGCCTACGGCTTTTACTTCTTTGAAATAGTAAGAGACAAGTCTCTAACAATCAAGTAGCTAGATAATTCCAATGTATGCAATTGTTTGTTACTTAAATGATCGTCTTTTATTGTAAACTGTTGGAAATTTCAACACAATAGAACTTCGATCCTAATATATAATCAAGTAGCGAACTAAATCCAATGCATGTAATTGGTTTTTATTCCAATGATCGTCTTTTAATGGAAAATTTTAATATAATGACCTTAAATATAACTGTACTAGACTATACTGTACGTAAGTGGCCTATGAAAATTTAGTATAGGCAAGAGGTCGTTCTTTACTCTATCTTACTAGGTTGCTAGCTACCGCTGCAGCTTGGATTTCAATGAAAATGTCTTGACTTTAAATACAAATGTACAAGCCTATGCTGTAGTTAAGCTGTCTACGTAAGATAATAGAGGGAAGAGTTCGTTCCTTATTGTAACAAGACATCAAAATGCAGTTTTTGGTGGAAAAATTTATTCTCTTTTAGAAATAATTTATTTTAGTTACTATAGATTTTTAACCCTATTAATTTCCTTTAAAATGAGCTATTGAACAATCCTCTACGATGTTCCAGTGCCAAGCTATCTCTGGATACAAAAGAAAAAAAAAAGAAAAAAAGAAAAAAATATCCCGTTTAGGCAGAATGTTGTAGTAGCTGCCACTTTTCTTGATTTTCAAGCCAATATATTTCCCTTGCTGTTCAAGCCAAGGGACAGAAATTTTACTATGCAGGGGTTTCGGACAAGGCGGTTCTAATGGTGTACTTTTTGTTTTGATCTGACTCTTTTTTTAAGAACTATGGGTTTTTATATTTCTTAACATTGGACGTGATCGTCTCTTACTAGGTTGCTAGCTACCGCTGCAACCCGGATAACAGATACCCCTGGAACCACCATACATCAGTTACTATTGGTGAGGGATCGTTCTTTACTGTAAAATTTTAAAATTTTCAGGTATTTATCTTGTTTGAATTACAAAATTAGTATTATTGGTTAGACACCATAAATATTTTTGCAGTTTACATAATAAGTTTAGCGATTCTGGACTGAAAACTAAAATAATTGCATTTATGAGACAATAATATGGAGATATGTACTTTACGGGTTACAAACCAAAAAAAGTTTGGTTCCAGGATACAATAATAAATTTGAACTGAGATGAAAAAAATTTTCTTCCAGGAGACAAAAAGCAAAACTAATTTTAGAATTTTCATGTATCTTCGAACATTTTAACCTTTTATAATTTATAATGATGTATAATATAAATACTGTAATCTTAAGTATAGTGAAGTTGCGTATGCAAGTTAGTATAGGGAAGAGTTCGTTCTTTATTATAATCTCTTACTAGGTTGCTAGCTACCGCTGCAACCCGGAAAATTATATACTAATTATGACGTCACTCTATTCACGTCATAGCTCTAATATAAAACTATGATGACGTTCATTATTTATCTAGTAGGGTTTCAGACAAGGTATTTCTAATGATGTACTTTTGTTTTGATCTGACTCTATTTTTAGGAGTTTTGGGTTTTTATATTTCTTAGCATTGGACTGATCGTCTCTTACTAGGTTGCTAGCTACTGCTGCAACCCAAATTCACATATATATTTATTTATGAGAGGCAGCCTGGCCGAGTGGTCCAAGGCACTGGTGTTAGCCACCAGTCTCTTCAGAGGCGTGGGTTCAATTCTTACCGCTGGTATACGATTATGTTTGAAAGACTGCAGTGTGAAAAGACATCAAAATGCAGTTTTTGGTGGAAAAATTTATTCTCTTTTAGAAATAATTTATTTTAGTTACTATAGATTTTTAACCCAATTAATTTCCTTTAAAATGAGCTATTGAACAACCCTCTACGATGTTCCAGTGCCAAGCTATCTCTGGATACAAAAAAAGAAAAAAAAAGAAAAAAAAAGAAAAAAATATCCCGTTTAGGCAGAATGTTGTAGTAGCTGCCACTTTTCTTGATTTTCAAGCCAATATATTTCCCTTGCTGTTCAAGCCAAGGGACAGAAATTTTACTATGCAGGGGTTTCGGACAAGGCGGTTCTAATGGTGTACTTTTTGTTTTGATCTGACTCTTTTTTTAAGAACTATGGGTTTTTATATTTCTTAACATTGGACGTGATCGTCTCTTACTAGGTTGCTAGCTACCGCTGCAACCCAGATAATGGTTAGATCGTAGCGAGCTATACGCAATTTGAAAAAACAGTACTACACAAACAACAGAGATAGTATCTTGAAAAGAGAAAAGCAAAAATATTCAACCGACCAGGCGCATCGAGAAGTATACATTAAAGAACGAACTTTAGTCCATAGTTTATATTAAAGGACGATCATTAGAAAAGCACACCCTTGCATATATTGGACTGATTTAGTTTTTCAGTTTAGAATCGCTAAAGTTATTATGTAAACTGCAAAAATATTTATGATATCTGAGCAATAATTTTAATCTTTTCATTCAAACTAACAAAATACCTTAAAATTTAAAAATTAGTTTTACTTTTTGTTAGGTTATGGATACTCGATACGAGTCATAAGAAGTGTTAATTAGATGATCCGGGTTGCAGCGGTAGCTAGCAATCCGGGTTGCAGCGGTAGCTAGCAACCTAGTAAGAGACGATCACGTCCAATGTTAAGAAATATAAAAACCCATAACTCCTAAGAAAAGAGTCAGATCAAAACAAAAAGTACACCATTAGAATCGCCTTGTCCGAAATTCCTATAAGGGAAACTTACCACCCTTTGGCTTGAATAACAAAGAAAATATCTTGGCTTGAAAATCAAGAAAATTGACTTTTACCACGTTATTCTCCACAAAGGGGATATTTTTTTCTTTTTTTCTTTTTTTCTTTCTTTTCCACAGATAGCTTGGCACTGGAACATCGTAGAGAGTTGTTCAATGGCTCATTTTAAAGGAAATTAATGGCGTTAAAAACTTTTTGTACTTAAAACAATGTATTTTTAAAATTGAATCAGTTTTTTACGAAAAATTACATATTTCATATTAAAGATTGATCAATGACGTCATAATCGTATACCAGTGGTAGGATTTGAACCCACACCTCTGAAGAGACTGGTGACTAACACCAGCGCCTTGGACCACTCGGCCAACAAAAATATCCCACAAACGGGATATTTTTTTCTTTCTTCTTCTTCTTCTTTTCCACAGATAGCTTGGCACTGGGACATTGTAGAGAGTTGTTCAATGGCTCATTTTAAAGGAAATCTCTAGATCTAGTGCCATTTATACTTAATTTTTTTTTAATTAATTATTTTTTACGGAAAACTTAATTTCTTATCCGGGTTGCAGCGGTAGCTAGCAACCTAGCAAAACAAAAAGTACACTATTAGAACCGCCTTGTCCGAAACCCCTGTATGTGAAACTTTCAGTCCCTTGGCTTGAACAACAAGGGAAATATATTGGATTGAAAATCAAGTAAAGTGGCAGCTACTACAATATTCTGCCTAAACGGAATATTTTTTTACATTAAAGACCGATCTCTCACCCATATTAACTGAGATATGGTGGTTCTAGGGGTAGCTGCAATTTTACAGTAAATTTATAATATAGAACGACCTCTTGCCTATATTAAACTTTATAGGCCACTTAACTGTAGTATAGGTTAGTAAAGTCCAGGTTGCAGCGGTAGCTAGCACCATCATCTGGGTTGCAGCGGTAGCTAGTATAATATAGAACGACCTCTTGCCTATATTAAACTTTAGAGGCCACTTAACTGTAGTATAGATTAGTAAAATTTACATTAAAGAACGAACTTTAGTCCATAGTACGGGTTGCAGCGGTAGCTAGCAACCTAGTAAGAGACGATCACGTCCAATGTTAAGAAATATAAAAACCCATAGTTCCTAAAAAGGAGTCAGATCAAAACAAAAAGTACACCATTAGAACCGCCTTGTCCGAAACCCCTTTATAGGAAACTTTCTGTCCCTTGGCTTGAACAGCAAGGGAAATATACTGGGTTGAAAATCAAGAAAATTGACTTTAACCACGTTATTCTCCCCAAACGGGATATTTTTTTCTTTTTTCTTTGTATCCAGAGATAGCTTGGCTTTGGAACATCGTAGAGGGTTGTTCAATAGCTCATTTTAAAGGAAATTAATTGGGTTAAAAACCTTTTGTAACTAAAATAATTTACAGTAAAGAATGATCGCTCAAGCATAGTAACTGATATATGGTGGTTCCAGGGGTAGTTACTTGTGGTTCGTCTCTTACTATTTCAAAGAAGAAAAAGCCATAGGCTTTTTCCTGTTTGTAATGATATAGCATAAAACGAATTCCAAGTTGTAACTGACGTCATCCTGGTTGTTATAGTAATTTTATAGTAAAGAACGAACTCTTGCCCTTAGTTACCTACTATGTCTTGTCAAATCTGCTAATTAATTTCATCTAATTTCGTTTAAAAATAATTCCCGTACTGGGATTTGAACCCAAACCAATTAATTGAAAACCAACTATCCTAAACCACTAGACCATATGAGATATATTTAAAAGGTAATTAATTGTTTTATGATCTCTTATAGCATAAAGTTCATCGGATATAGCTGAAATTACATTAAAAGACGATCAATGAAATAGCAAACCATTCCATACATTGAATTTAGCTTCTTGATTGTTTGAGTTTCGTATCTTACTATTTAAAGGAAGAAAGAGCCGTAGGCTTTTTCCTGTTTGTATTTACAGTTAAAAAATGAACTCAAGCCCAAAGAAACTGAACCCTGTGGGTCCTTCATATTATCTCCATTATTTTAGCTAGGATGTAAATAAACAAGTTTCTTTTTCAAATTTTAAATTTAAAGGATAGTGATTTTAATTCAACATATTAAAAGTTCTCCCCAACGGGGAATCGAGCCCCACTCTCCCATGCAACAAGTTCGCAGTACTTACCATTAAACTATCGAAGACTTATATAGTGAAAGTTACATATAAGATATGATAAAAATTTTATCCGGGTTGCAGCGGTAGCTAGTTTACAGTAAAGATTTATAATAAAGAACGAACTCTCGCTAATACTAACTCAAATATTTAATATATTCTGGGTTGCAATGGTAGTTACATTAAAAGACAATCGTTGGAATAACAAACCATTGCATACATTGGACTTAGGTAGCTGCCTGATTCTTTGAGAGTCGTCTCTTACTACTCCAGAGAAGAAAAAGCCGTAGGCTTTTTCCTGTTCGTAATCAGGTTTTCACATAATCTGATCTGTCAATCCGGGTTCCAGCGGTAGCTAGCAACCTAGTAAGATCAAACAGTTCGTGATAGCGAACTTTAAGTAAGGAGCGACCCGGCTCAATGGTAACCGAAACTCTAGAAAGCGTTTTTGATACCAATAGATACATCAAAAGAATCAGATTTCAATGCTGATTTCAAATATATAACTTTCATCAAGTTTAGTGCTACCCATCAAAAGTTACGCGCCTGAGAAAATTTGGCTGATTTTCAAAAAAAGGGGGAAAGATCCCCTAAAAGTTATAGAACCTTGATGAAAATCACACCATCATATTCAGCGTATCAGAGAACCCTACTGTAGAGGTTTCCAGCTCCTATCTACAAAAATGTGGAATTTTGCATTTTTTGCCAGAAGAAAGATCACGGATGCGTGTTTATTTGTTTGTTTGTTTTTTTGTTTTTTTTGTTTTTTTTTTCCCCAGGGGTGATCATATCGACCCAGTGGTTCTAGAATATCGTTGGAGGACTAATTGGAATAGAAATCAAAATTTCTAGTGCTCTTTTTAAGTGACCAAAAAAAATGGAAGGCATCTAGGCCCCCTCCCACGCTCATGTTTTTCCCAAAGTCACCTTATCAAAATTTTGAGATAGCCATTTTGTTCAGCATGGTCGAAAATATGATAAAAATGTCTTTTAGGATGACTTGATCCCCCAAAGTCCCCAGGGGGAGGGCTGAAATTTATGAACTTTACTCAATGTTAGCTAGCAACCTAGTAAGAGACGATCACGTCCAATGTTAAGAAATATAAAAACCCATAGTTCCTAACAAAGGAGTCAGATCAAAACAAAAAGTACACCATTAGAACCACCTTGTCCGAAACCTCTGTATAAAAGACTTTTTGTCCCTTGGCATGAACAGCAAGGGAAATATATTGGCTCGAAAATAAAGAAGAGTGGCAGCTACTACAAAATTCTGCCTAAACTGGATATTTTTTTCTTTCTTTTTTTCTTTTTTCTTTTACACAGATAGCTTGGCACTGGAACATCGTAGAGGATTGTTCCATAGCTCATTTTAAAGGAAATTAATTGGGTTAAAAATCTATAGTAACTAAAATAAATTATTTCTAAAAGAGAATAAATTTTTCCACCAAAAACTGCATTTTTGATGTCTTTTCACACTGCAGTCTTTCAAACATAATCGTATACCAGCGGTAAGATTTGAACCCACGCCTCTGAAGAGACTGGTGGCTAACACCAGTGTCTTGGACCACTCGGCCAGGCTGCCTCTTATAATTTGGATTGCAGCAGTAGCTAGCAACCTAGTAAGAGACGATCAGTCCCATGCTAAGAAATATAAAAACCCAAAACTCCTAAAAATAGAGTAAGATCAAAACAAAAGTATATCTATATTTTGTAGTCATTGTCAATGGTCAGCCTACTTACAACAAGAATGTTTGGACTGCACTAATAGATCTGAGAAAAGTCCTTGAAGCACTGTTGTGGTTAAGAGAGAACAACAGTCTCTATAAAACAATACATGCATACACCCTAGATGATTTAAATTAAATACTTGAAGCACGTCTTGCTGAAAAAGCGGTTGGTGTTGATAATTTACCTAAAATACCGGAAGCTGCAATCCTTCAGAAACTGACAGAAAGCGCAAAATCTACATTGGTTGAACATTTTTCTGTCCAGCCTCTCAATTCAGCGGTTCCAAAAGACTTCATTGAAGATCCGGGTTGCAGCGGTAGCTAGCAACCTAGTAAGAGACGATCACGTCCAATGTTAAGAAATATAAAAACCCCTAACTCCTAGAAAAATAGTCAGATCAAAACAAAAAGTACACCATTAGAACCGCCTTGTCCGAAACCCCTATAAAGGAAACTTACCACCCTTTGGCTTGAATAACAAAGAAAATATATTGGCTTGAAAATCAAGAAAATCGACTTTAACCACGTTATTCTGCACAAACGGGATATTTTTTCTTTCTTTTGTTTCCAGAGATAGCTTGGCACTGGAACATCGTAGAGAGTTGTTCAATGGCTCATTTTAAAGGAAATCTCTAGATCTAGCGCCTTTTGCACTTAATTTTTTTTATTAATTATTTTTCATGAAAACTCAATTTTGTATATACAATATTGATCAATGACGTCATAGTCGTTGGATGTAGTTTACATAAAGGCTCGATCATCGAATTTAAGCTGAAACTAAGTAAAGGACAATTATGCCTCCATATATTCACAGTGATGTATAAGATTTCCTATTACATCTGTAAACTGTTCCACAGTTGCCGGTCCATACCTTGGAAGCTTTTCACTAAACATGCAACATTTCTTTTGTATATTACTATGAAGTTTTGCGAAAGCATCTCTAGCTGACTTTTCAACAAAATCTATTCTTTCAGAGATAATTTTAATCTTTAATTTTGAATATTTTTGGTAATCCCGGTAAAACATTCGTAAAATTTTTCTCAGTTTACAAAGATCAGCCTGTGCGTTCCTTGCAGCTTGTGTAAACTGCAAAAATATCCATGGTATCCGAGCAATAGTTTGAATATTTCAATACAAGCTGGAAAAATACCTTAAAATGTTAAAATTAGTTTTATTTTTGGTTAGTATAATAAAGAACGACCTCTTGCCTATACTAAATTTTATAGGCCACTTATATAGTATAGGTAAGGAAAGCTTACATAAAGTTACATTAAAAGACGATCATTGGAATGATCCGGATTGCGGTGGTAGCTAGCAACCTAGTCAGAGACGATCACGTCCAATGTTAAGAAATATAAAAACCCATAACTCCTAAAAAAAAGTCAGATCAAAACAAAAGTACACTATTAGAACCACCATGTCTGAAACCCCTGTATAGGAAACTTTCTGTCATTTGGCTTGAACAGCAAGGGTAATATATTGACTTGAAAGTAAAGAAAAGTGGCAACTAATACAGCATTCTGCCTAAACGGCATCTTTTTTTCTTTTTTCTTTCTTTTCCACAGATAGCTTGGCATCCGGGTTGCAGCGGTAGCTAGCAACCTAGTAAGAGACGATCACGTCCAATGTTAAGAAATATAAAAACCCATAGTTCCTAAAAAAGGAGTCAGATCAAAACAAAAAGTACACCAATAGAACCGCCTTGTCCGAAACCCCTGTATAGGAAACTTTCTGTCCCTTGGCTTGAAAAGCAAGGGAAATATATTGGCTTGAAAATCAAGAAAATTGACTTTAACCACGTTATTCTCCCCAACCGGGATATTTTTTTCTTTTTTTTTTTCTGGGTTGCAGCGGTAGCTAGCAACCTAGTAAGAGACGATCACGTCCAATGTTAAGAAATATAAAAACCCCTAACTCCTATAAAAATAGTCAGATCAATTACAGTAAAGAACGAACTTCAGCCCATAGTAACTAAAGTAAGATTATAAATTTAAGACTAAAACAAGTACTTTGTTTGCTTTGGTATGAAATACTGGCAGCGTTGGGATTTAAACCCACACTTCGAAAGATACGGGTGTTACATTAAGGAACGAACTGTAGCCCATAGTAACTGAAGTAATAAAAGTAATCGATATATGTATGATTATTTTAATTAAATTGCTTGAGAAATCATCCGGTTTGCAGTGGTAGCTAGCAACCCAGTAAGAGACGATCACGTCCAATGTTAAGAAATATAAAAGGCCATAGCTCCTAAAAAAGGAGTTCGATCAAAACAAAAAGTACAACATTAGAACCGCCTTGTCCGAAACCCCTATATAGGAAACTTTCTGTCCCTTGGCTTAAACAGCAAGGGAAATATTTTGGCTTGAAAATCAAGAAAAGTGGCAGCTACAACAACATTCTGCCTAAACGGGATATTTTTTTTCTTTTTTTCTTTTCCACAAATAGCTTGGCACTGGAACATCGTAGAGAGTTGTTCAATACCTCATTTTAAAGGAAATCAATTGGGTTACAAATCTTTTGTAATTTACACAAATCATTTATAAGAGAAAATAAATTTTTTTACTAAAAACTGCATTTTTTATGTCTTTTCATACTGCAGTCTTTTCAAAGATATTTTATTTTTGTACATAAATCATAATCGTATACCAGCGGTAAGATTTATCCGGGTTGCAGCGGTAGCTAGCAATCCGGGTTGAAGCGGTAGCTAGCAACCTAGTAAGAGACGATCACGTCCAATGTTAAGAAATATAAAAACCCCTAAATCCTAGAAAAATAGTCAGATCAAAACAAAAAGTACACCATTAGAACCGCCTTGTCCGAAACCCCTATAAAGGAAACTTACCACCCTTTGGCTTGAATAACAAAGAAAATATATTGGCTTGAAAATCAAGAAAATTGACTTTAACCACGTTATTCTGCACAAACGGGATATTTTTTTCTTTCTTTTGTTTCCAGAGATAGCTTGGCACTGGAACATCGTAGAGAGTTGTTCAATGGCTCATTTTAAAGGAAATCTCTAGATCTAGCGCCTTTTGCACTTAAATTTTTTTTATTAATTATTTGTCACGAAAAACTTAATTTTGTATATACAATATTGATCAATGACGTCATAGTCATTGGATGTAGTACATAAGGGCTTGATCATCGAATTTAAGCTGACACTAAGTAAAGGACAATTATGCCTCCATATGTTCACAGTGATGTATAATATTTCCCATTACATCTGTAATCTGTTCCAAAGTTGCCGGTCCATACTTTAGAAGCTGTTCACTAAACAAGTAACATTTCTTTTGGATATTACTATGAAGTTTTGCGGCAGCTTCTCTAGCTGACTTTTCAACAGATTCTATTCTTTCAGAGATAATTTTAATCGTTAATTTTGAATATTTTTTCGTAATCCCGGTAAAACATTCGTAAAATTTTTCTCAGTTTACAAAGATCAGCCTGTGCGTTCTTTGCAGCTTGTGTAAACTGCAAAAATATCAATGGTATCCGAGCAATATTTTGAATATTTCAATACAAGCTGGAAAAATACCTTAAAATGTTAAAATTAGTTTTATTTTTGGTTAGGTTCTAACTACCCAATGTGGGATTGAATATTATAATAAAGATCGAAATCTTCCATATACTAGCTTGCATACGCAACTTCACTATAGTTAAGATTAGAGTATTTATATTATACATCATTATAAATTATAAAAGGTTCAAATGTTCGAAGATTATAGAGTTTAAAATTTTCCCACACCGGGAATCGAACCCGAGCCTGTTAAGCGAAAGTTAACTATCCTAGCCACTAGACCATATGGAACCATAAAGAAGTATGATTTAAGAGCCATATGCATATTATTATTTCACCATACCAATTATAATAAGGCCAAAACAATATAGTCGACATGCAACCTTACTTTTGACACATTAGTAAAATCTTCATCAGGCTTAAAAAATGTTTTGCTAGTTTTACATGAAAGAACGAACCTTAGCCCATAGTAGCAGAAATAAGAATATCTAGGTTGCAGCGGTAGCTAGCAACCTATTACATAATCCGGGTTTAAGTGGTAGCTAGCAACCTACTAAGAAACGCCAAATTAAAAGACGATCGTTAGAAGAACAAACCATTGCATATATTGGACTTAGTTAGCTGCCTGATTCTTTGAGGTTCGTCTCTTACTATTCCAAAGAAGAAAAAGCCGTAGGCTTTTTCTTGATTGTAATAATACATTAAAAGATAACCATATGTGACGTATTAAGTGATCACATTAATCCGGGTTGCAGCGGTAGCTAGCAACCTAGTAAGAGACGATCACGTCCAATGTTAAGAAATAAAAAAAACCATAATTCCTAAAAAAGGAGTCAGATCAAAACAAAAAATACACCATTAGAACCGCCTTGTCCGAAACCCCTGTATAGGAAACTTTCTGTCCCTTGGCTTGAACAGCAAGGGAAATATATTGGCTTTAAAATCAAGAAAATTGACTTTAACCGCGTTATTCTCCCCAAACGGGATATTTCTTTCTTTCTTTTGTTTCCAGAGATAGCTTGGCACTGGAACATCGTAGAGGGTTGTTCAATGGCTCATCTTAAAGGAAATTAATTGGGTTAAAAATCTTTTTTAACTAAAATAAATTATTTCTAAAAGAGAACAAATTTTTCCACTAAAAACTGTACTTTTGATGCAGTGACGTCATAATTATTATATAAGAAACATCAAAACTGTTAACGGTCTCATTCATGAATATTTCTAGCAATGAAGATAGAAGTTCGAGTCGCTCTACAGTAAAAATTGAATCCTGAATATAATTCAGCTATATCTACTGAAAGTAGCATAGGCTTCCTTTATCATGAACGTTATCGATCCCTTATGTAATACCTCTGAAACCCGGATTTAAAACAAAATCAGATGACATTTAATAGCTAATTTGACAAGACAAAGGCTACTAAGTGCAAGAGTTCGTTCTTTACTATAATTTTTGAAGCTTAGTAGAAATCGTCGTTAGAAAAACATCATTGCCAAATTTATTTTCTTATAAGTATTACAAACAGGAATAAGCCTAAGGCTTTTTCTTCTTTGAAATAGTAAGAGAAGAACCTCAAACAATCAAGTAGCTAACTAATTCCAATGTATACAATTGTTTGTTATTCCAATGATCGTCTCTTAATGTGATTCCAGTGCCAAGCTATTTATTGAATTACTAACCTATACTATAATTAAGTGGCGTATAAAATTTAGTATAGGCAAGAGGTCGTTCTTTATTGTAATTAAATAAAGCTTATTTAAGCATTTGTAGGAAAGTATCTAGTTACTTTTCATAGAGTGAAATTGTTACTAAGACATCCTAAATATTTTTGCAGTTTACAAAGTTTTGCAGTTTTTTTCTCGTACATTTTGCTTTGTCATAACTTAAATACTGAAATCTTAACTCTAGTTAAGTTGTCCCTGCAAGTTAGTATAGACAAGACTTCGTTCTTTATTATAACATCTATAAACTGTTCCGCAGTTGCCAATCCATACCTTGGAAGCTTTTCGTTAAACTGACAACATTTCTTTTGGATATTACTATGAAGCTTTGCCAAAGACTTTCTTGCCGACTTTTCAACAGCATCCGATCTTTCAAAGAGAATTTTAATCTGTAATTTTGAATACTTTTCGTGATCCCGATAAAACATGCTTAAAATGTTTCTCAATTTACAAAGATCAGCCTGCATTTTTGCCATCTTCTTGTATTTCTGAATGTAATTTGTCCCTTTGTCCTTATGCGTTCTTCGGTACAACCTCGCAGAGAATTTAATTTTTTCATTATAGCTTTTGTCACCCCAGTATCTACCCATTATTCTGGTAGCAACTTTTTTCTTATGTTTGTTTCGGTAATCTTTATCATTATCATACCGTTCCTTGCTCTTTTGTCTAGCCTGCTCAATTGTTGCTTCTCTGTAATCTTCATCATTACCATACCGTTCCTTGAACTTTTGTTTGGCTGTCTCAATTTTTGCATGTCTATAATCTTCATCATTGTGATAACACATCTTGCTGTTTTGTTTTGCTCTCTCAAAACAAAGAGTTTTTCATCATAGGTCCAAAATATCTAGATTTCCAATATGAATCCTTCCAGTCACCAAAAAGGGAGAATGATATAACATTATTACTGTCTCTACTACCACCACATGTAATATTTGATGACAATAAACTTTTTACATTTACGCTTTCTGCATTGTCTGGTTTGTCTCTAACCTCGTTATATAAACTTGATGGCTGAAGTACTAGTGTTTCAGGAGCAGCATTCTTAACCAAAACCACCTGATATAATTTATCGGCACCACTATGTTGATAAAAAGCGTGGGAAACCAAAAATACTATCACAATCAGAGTAAAGCTAAATAACATGAATGTTATTTTTAAAAATAGTCTTGAGAATTTGGACATTTCAGCACCAGCTCTTATTTTAGGAGGCACCAGTAGCAGCAATGAGTAACAGTAGCGTAATGAGTAACTTAAGTGCTCAAATAAAATATAACTTTTTTTTAATTTTCTGGTATTTTTCTAGCTTCAATTCAAAGAGTAGAATTGTTACAAAGAAATTATAAATATTTTTGCAGTTTACATAACAAACTTAGATACTTTAAATTCAAAACCGGATCAATACAAAAAGTTGAATAGCTTTGGCACGTTTTTTTCAGTTTTGGCACGATTTTAACAGCACTGAGATTGTAAATTCTATCTTCTTACTAAATGAATCTACATAAGAAAGAAACGAAACTCAAACAATAAAGTAGCTAACTAAGTCCAATGTATGGAATGGTTTGTTATTTCAGTGATCGTCTTTTAATGTAAAAATATAAATACTGTAATCTTAACTATAGTGAGGTTGCGTATGCAAGTTAGTACAGGGAAGAGTTTGATCTTTATTATATTTTTCTGTTCACGTCATAGCTCTATTATAAAACTATGATGACATTTATTATTTATCTAGTAGGGTTTCAGACAAGGCAGTTCTAATGATGTACTTTTGTTTTGATCTAACTCTATTTTTAGGAGTTTTGGGTTTTTATATTTCTTAGCATTGGACTGACCGTCTCTTACTAGGTTGCTAGCTAATGCTGCAACCCAAATTCACACATATATAGTTATGAGAGGCAGATTGGCCGAGTGGTCCAAGGCGCTGGTGTTAGCCATCAGTCTCTTCGGAGGCGTGGGTTCAAATCTTACCGCTGGAATACGATTATGGTTTATGTACAAAAATCAAATATCTTTGAAAGACTGCAGTGTGAAAAGACATGGAAAATGCAGTTTTTGGTGGAAAAATCTATTCTCTTTTAGAAATAATTTATTTTAGTTACTATACATTTTTAACTCAATTAATTTCCTTTAAAATAAGCCATTGAACAACTCTCTACGATGTTCCAGTGCCAAGCTTTCTATGGAAAAGAAAAAAAGAAAAAAAAAAATCTCCCATTTATGCAGAATATCGTAGTAGCTGCCACTTTTCTTGATTTTCCAGCCAATATATTTCCTTTATTGTTCAAGCCAAGGGACAGAAAGTTGCCTATACAGGGGTTTCGGACAAGGCGGTTCTAATGGTGTACTTTTGAATTTGATCTGACTCTTTTTTTAGGAACTATGGGTTTTTATATTTCTTAACATTGGACGTGATCGTCTCTTACTAGGTTGCTAGCTACCGCTGCAACCCGGATTGCTAGCTACCGCTGCAACCCGGATAATATGAAATTATAATCTGATTTTAGTTACTATGGGCTGGAAGTTTGTTCTTTACTGTAATGTTCCAGTGCAAAGCTATCTCTCGATAACAAGAATGAAAAAAATATCCCGCTTAGGCAGAATGTTGTAGTAGCTACCACTTTTCTTGATTTTCAAGCCAATATATTTCCCTTGCTGTTCAAGCCAAATGACAGAAAGTTTCCTATACAGGGGTTTCGGAGAAGCCAGTTCTAATGGTGTACTTTTTGTTTTGATCTGACTCCTTTTTAGGAACTATGGGTTTTTACATTTCTTAAGATCTGTGGAAAAGAAGATAGCCAAGCTATCTGTGGAAAAGAAGAAAAAAAAATATGCCGCTTAGGCAGAGTGTTTTAGTAGCCGCCACTTTTCTTGATTTTCAAGCCAATATATTTCCCTTGCTGTTCAAGCCAAGGGACAGAAAGTTTCTTATGTAGCGTTTTCAGACAAGGCAGTTGTAATGGTGTAGTTTTTGTTTTGACCTGACTCTTTTTTTAGGATTTAGGGGTTTTTATATTTCTTAACATTGGACGTGATCGTCTCTTACTAGGTTGCTAGCTACAGCTGCAACCCGGATAAACAGTAATTATAATAACTTTATATTCGTTCTTTATTATAATTATGTAAGACTACCGCTGCAACCCGGATATGCATGATTACAAACAGGAAAAAGCCTACGGCTTTTTCTTCTTTGAAATAGTAAGAGACGAACCTCAAAGCATCAAGTAGCTAACTAAGTTCAATGTTTTCAATGGTTTAAATTCCAATGATCGTCTTTTAGTGTAACTTTTATTACTTCCGTTAATATGGGTTAAATTTCGTTTCTTAGTCTAAATGCCCAGCTAGCTGAGAAGACAAAAAAACGGAAAAAAAAAGATGCCGCATGTGGAGAATATCGTGGTTAAAGTCAATTTATTTTGATTTTAAAGACAATATATTTTTCTTGTTATTCAAGCCAAGGGACAGTAAGTTTGCTATTTAGAGGTTTTGGACAAGGCGGTTCTAATTATGTACTTCTTGCTTTGATCTAAATCTTTTTTCAGGAGTTATGGGCTACTTTAGTTTTTACTATGGGGCCTGATCGTCTCTTACTAGGTTGCTAGCTACCGCTGCAACCAGGATCTTCCAATGCTCGTCTTTTAATATAACTATGGACTAAAGTTCTTTCTTTAATGTAATCTCACTAGGTTGCTAACTACCGCTGCAACTCGGATATAAGGGAGAGTTCCTCTTTTCTATTATAATACGGTGCAACCCGGATCTTCAGTTACTACGGGCTACAGATTGGTCTTTACTGTAAACTTTTAATCTAAAAAAATATAAATACTGTAATCTTAGCTATAGTGAAGTTGCGTATAAAAGTTAGTATAGGGAAGAGTTCGATCTTTATTATAACTATAGATTTTTAACCCAATTAATTTCCTTTAAAATGAGCTATTGAACAACCCTCTACGATGTTCCAGTGCCAAGCTATCTGTGGAAAAGAAAAAAAGAAAAAAAAAAGAAAAAATATCCCGTTTAGGCAGAATATTGTAGTAGCTGCCACTTTTCTTGATTTTCAAGCCAATATATTTCCCTTGCTGTTCAAGCCAAGGGACAGAAAGTTTCCTATACAGGGGTTTCGGACAAGGCGGTTCTAATGGTGTACTTTTTGTTTTGATCTGACTCCTTTGTTAGGAACTATGGGTTTTTATATTTCTTAACATTGGACGTGATCGTCTCTTACTAGGTTGCTAGCTACCGCTGCGACCCGGATCAAATGTTACCGCTGTTATACGATTATGTTTGAAAGACTGCAGTGTGAAAAGACATCAAAAATCCAGATTTTGGTGGAAAAATTTATTCTCTTTTAGAAATAATTTATTTTGGTTACTATAGATTTTTAACCCAATTAATTTCATTTAAAATGAGCCATTGAACAACTCTCTACGGTGTTCCAGTGCCAAGCTATCTGTGGAAAAGAAAGAAAAAAAGAAAAAAAAATATCCCGTTTAGGCAGAATGTTGTAGTAGCTGCCACTTTTCTTGATTTTCAAGCCAAAATATTTCCCTTGCTGTTCAAGCCAAGGGACAGAAAGTTTACTATACAGGGGTTTCGGACAAGGCGGTTCTAATGGTGTACTTTTGTTTTTATCTCACCCTTTTCTTAGGAGTTATGGGTTTTTATATTTCTCAACATCGGACGTGATCGTCTCTTACTAGGTTGCTAGCTTTTCACTTGTTTTGATCTGACTCCTTTGTTAGGAACTATGGGTTTTTATATTTCTTAACATTGGACGTGATCGTCTCTTACTAGGTTGCTAGCTACCGCTGCAACCCGGACTATACTATAGTTAAGAGGCCTATATAATTTAGTATAGGCAAGAGGTCGTTCTTTATTACATGAATACAAAAGGAGAATTCGTCAATAAGCTAGTTTGTTACTGATCAAACTTTGAAAGTTGAGATGTGCATGCAGAATAATTCTACAAATTCAAGCTTGAAACTTTTGTATTTAGATTAATTTGTTAGATAAACATATATCTATACAGAATTTTAAACTGTTGTAGCACCTCAGTAACTTATTCCAAAATATATTATGCTGACCTAGATGTTTCAATTAAAGGTATTTCTCAAAGTTGGTATCAAATTTTGGAAAGTTGAGACATGCATGCATGCAAAATAATTATATAAATAATTATGACATTTCTGTACACAGATCATTTTAATAGACAAGCATCTATTTCTATGAAATTTTAAACTATAGTTGAATCCAATTAACTTACGATAGATTATACTAACCATAAAATAGCTTTTCCACGTCTGAATTCTTAATAGAAAACAGTTCTAATTGAAAATAGCACTTATGCAAACCAGACTTTACATAATATTTAAAAAATTAGGTAAATTTTCTAAGATTCGTAACTTTTCATGGGTATCACTAAACTGATGAATCTTATATACTTGGAATCAGCATAATAAGCTGATTCTTTGAATGTATCTATTGACATCAAAATTCAGTTTTTTAGAGTTTCGGTTACTATTGAGTCGAGTCGCTCCTTACTTACAGTTACTACGAACTGTTTGATAGTAGTAAATTATTGAAGCCTTATGACCTACTACTGAAATGCCGTTGTCACATTTGTCACACTTATGACGAAAAATTGAAGATTTTCAGGTAGGGAGACATTAAATTGCTGAAAGAGGAAAAAACTGGTAATTGCAAAAACATTAGTATATATTTTGACATGGGAATAAAACAATTTCAAAATCCCAAAATAGAAAACCAAGAGTTTGAAGCTTAGTAGAAATCGGTCTTAGAAAACGGACTTGCTTTTATGATCAAATATTTTTGAATAGATTCTGCATTAAAATACATTAAATTGTCTAATGATAAATAAAAGTTCAAATTGGGATAAAATCCTTTTAATAGACAGTGTTTCACAAACAGTGATATAAATTCACAGAAAAATACCAGATATTTCGGTCACATATGCAGTGACCGCCATCAATAGTAAAACTACTTATGATGTTTTTACAGTTTTACTACTGATGACGGTAACTTCATATGTGACCGAAATATTTGGTATTTTTGGTTAATTTCTTTCACTGTTTGTGAAACACTGTCTATCAAAAGGATTTTATCCCTATTTGAACTTTTATTTATTGTCATAGAAAGGCAGTGGAGTCTCCGGAATTATCTAAACTGCCCAAAGAACAAAAAACTGGTAATTACAAAAATTAAAATAAACTTGTGTCATACTATCGTTTCTAAGGATTAGTATGTGTTGCATCATCATCAATATACTTCAGTTACTACGGGCTACAGTTCGTTCCTTAATGTCATGAGTTCGTTCTTTACTATAGTAAAAAGATACCGTTTAGCCAGAATGCTGTAGTAGCTGCCACTTTTCTTGATTTTCAAGCCAATATATATCCCTTGCTGTTCAACCCAAGGGACAGAAAGTTTCCTAAACAGGTATTTCGGACAAGGCGGTTCTAATGGTGTACTTTTGTTTTTATCTCACTCTTTTCTTAGGAGTTATGGGTTTTTATATTTCTCAACATCGGACGTGATCGTCTCTTACTAGGTTGCTAGCTACCGCTGCAACCCGGATTATTTAATAGCTTTAGTGATCCTGCACTGAGAACAAAAATAAAATGAAAATTTCTTGTCGAAAGATAAACGTGTATAAATATTGCATTCACTTATTACGTTTTATGTGGTTCTACGAGAAAAATCAATCCATTTGTATCGTTTGAACATATTGTAAACAGTACCCTTTTCAATGAGATTATAATAACTTTATATTCATTCTTTATTATAATCTTGATTTTCAAGCCAATATATTTTCTTTGTTATTCAAGCCAAAGGGAGGTAATTTTCCTTTGTAGGGGTTTCGGGCAAGGCGGTTCTAATGGTGTACTTTTTGTTTTGATCAGACTTTTTTTAGGAGTTAGGGGTTTTAATATTTCTTAACATTGGACGTGATTGTCTCTTACTAGGTTGCTAGCTACCGCTGCAACCCGGATTACTGTAATATAGTATCGATCCTTTACGTAACTAGCTACCGCTGCAACCCAAATACCGCTGTAACCCTGATAACAAACAGGAAATTATTACAAACAGGAAAAAGCCTACGGCTTTTTCTTCTTTGAAATAGTAAGAGACGAACCTCAAACGATCAAGTAGCTAACTAAGTCCAATGCATGTAATAACTTTTTAATCCAATGATCGTCTTTTAATGTAATGATTTACTAACATACTCTTTATTATAACTATATAATTTAGTATAGGCAAGAGGTCGTTCTTTATTATATTCTAGCTAAAATAATGAAGATAATATGAATGAACCACAGGGTTCAGTTTCTTTTGACTTGAGTTCGTTTTTTAACTATAAATACAAACAGGAAAAAGCCTACGGCTTTTTCTTCTTTTAAATAGTAAGAGACGAAACTCAAACAATCAAGTAGCTAACTAAGTCCAATGTATGGAATGGTTTGTTATTTCAGTGATTTACTAACATACTCTTTATTATAACTATATAATTTAGTATAGGCAAGAGGTCGTTCTTTATTATATACAATAATAACAATATTAAACCCGGATTAAAAAATTATTATCATATCTTGTATGAAACTTTCATTTTATAAGTCTTCGATAGTCCAATGGTAAGCATACCTACTTGTTACCTGGGAGAAGGGGGTTCGATTCCCCGTAGGGGACAAGTTTTAATATGTTGAATTAAAAACACTATCTTTTCAATCTAAAATTTAAAAAAGAAACTTGCTTATTTACCTTCTAGCTAAAATAATGAAGATAATATAAATGAACCACAGGGTTCAGTTTCTTTTGACTTGAGTTCGTTTTTTAACTATAAATACAAACAGGAAAAAGCCTACGGCTTTTTCTTCTTTTAAATAGTAAGAGACGAAACTCAAACAATCAAGTAGCTAACTAAGTCCAATGTTTGGAATGGTTTGTTATTTCAGTGATTTACTAACATACTCTTTATTATAACTATATAATTTAGTATAGGCAAGAGGTCGTTCTTTATTATAAATGTAACAAATCCAGCTGGTGTCTTTTTCTTTTAATTTGTAGTTCAGCTATCAATAAAACCCTATCATTACTATATCATTAACTATAATTAAGTTGAGTATCTAATCTATTATAGGCAAGAGTTCGTTCTTTATTATAATGAATAACAAAGAAAATATATTGGCTTGAAAATCAAGAAAATTGATTTTAACCACGATATTCTCCACAAACGGCATCTTTTTTTCCGCTTTTTTTCTCCTCAGCTAGCTGGGCACTGGAAAATCATAGAGAGCTGTATAATAGCTCATTTTAAAGGAAATTGCTACATCTAGTGTCTTTTATATTTAAAAATAAAATAGTTTTTAAAGTAGAATCAATTTTGTCAAAAAACTGCATTTTTGATGTATTTTCATGCTGCAGTCTTTTCAAAGATATTTGAATTTTGAACCAATCAAACAGTTCATGGTAATGAACTCTATAGTAAAAATTTAAATAGGCTAGAGGTCGATCTTTACCATACTATAATGCCTTATGTATGATATCCTAATGATCGTCTTTTTGTAATTCTTTATGGTTCCATATGGTCTAGTGGCTAGGATAGTTAACTTTCACTTAACAGGCTCGGGTTCGATTCCCGGTGTGGGAAAATTTTTAACTCTATAATCTTCGAACATTTGAACCTTTTATAATCTATAATGATGTATAATATAAATACTGTAATCTTAACTATAGTGAAGTTGCGTATGCAAGTTAGTATAGGGAAGAGTTCGATCTTTATTATAATAATAACAAAATTTAATTAGAGTTCGTTCTTTATTGTTATGTTAGCATTGGACGTGATCGTCTCTTATTGTGATATTCATGAATGAGACCATTTACAGTTTTGACGTTTCTTATATAGTAATTATGACGTCACTGCATCAAAAATATAGTTTTTATTGGAAAAATTTATTCTCTTTTAGAAATAATTTATTTTAGTTACAAAAGGTTTTTAACCCAATTAATTTCCTTTAAAATGAGCTATTGAACAACCCTCTACGATGTTCCAGTGCCAAGCTATCTCTGGAAAAGAAAGAAAAAAGAAAAAAATATCCCGTTTGGGGAGAATAACGTGGTAAAAGTCAATTTGCTTGATTTTCAAGCCAATATATTTCCCTTGCTGTTCAAGCCAAGGGACAGAAAGTTTCCTATACAGGGGTTTCGGACAAGGCGATTCTAATGGTGTACTTTTTGTTTTGATCTGACTCCTTTGTTAGGAACTATGGGTTTTTATATTTCTTAACATTGGACGTGATCGTCTCTTACTAGGTTGCTAGCTACCGCTGCAACCCGGATCTTATTTGAAAGGGATCTTAGACTCTTCAATTGGTATTTTGTCTTTATCTGCTCACAACTGTCACAATGCATTGTGGGGTATACATCCCTGATGTTAGCTACCTTATCAAGGCTCTCACCAAATAATTTTATTATTGTATTTTCATCCACAGAAACTCTAATATTGCTATCACCGTAAATGAAGTCTTGACTATTATTACGACAGAGTCTACTTGACACTTCTTCTATATAATGACTTAGTTCCTTGTACGAGCCCTCGACTTTTAGTAGATTAATATGTTGTATAATCTTACATTTTGATACTGCCTTATATACGCTATTAATGAAACAGTTCAAGACAGGAAAATGTGGAGCTAGTGCCCTTAGAGAACGCAAATAGCTCTGACATCCCTCATTTGGGCTACAGTATAACGAATGCCCATGCTCTCTTGTGTCCCTGTAATTGATTTCACAATAATCCAAGCCGCCAAGGTAGAAATTAACCACTCTGTCAGTTGAAAATTTTAATGCTATATTATTTTCAAGGATATCAAAAAGAATTTGACATAATTGAATATCCGTCAGATAGAGCTTGCAGATATCAGGATGACATTGCCAAGTAACCTGCTGCCCAATTTTTGGTTTTGAATGTCTACTCAAATTGTTATAGGTGACTTCAGCCATCATGATTTCCTTGTCAGATCTAGTTTTAGAGCATTTTTCAATAGTTGTCTCGTACTTTTCAGGACAGTTTGTTCTACTGCACAGAGAATTTTTTGCCAAATATTCAGTAGAACTAAAAGAACTGTTTAAAACACAGTTGGAAATGCTTTTTTCTTGAGTCGGTGTTCCAGGAATTTGTTCTAAATCATTAGTCTTACAAACACATTTAGTAATAACCCTAACAGGCTCGTTTTCGCCATAATTGAAAAATATTGCTTTTCCTTCGCTGTTGATAGGTATGCTTGTATATATATTTTTATTGCTACTACATAAACTGCAATTGCTCCTTCCAAAATTAATATACGAATTTTCTAAGAAGTACGCCTCCGTATATTCACTGTGTTGTCGAACATTTTCCATTGCATCTATAAACTGTTCCGCAGTTGCCAATCCATACCTTGGAAGCTTTTCGTTAAACTGACAACATTTCTTTTGGATATTACTATGAAGCTTTGCCAAAGCATTTCTAGCCGACTTTTAAACAGCATCCGCTCTTTCAAAGAGAATTTTAATCTGTAATTTTGAATACTTTTCGTGATCCTGATAAAACATGCGTAAAATGTTTCTCAATTTACAAAGATCAGCCTGCATTTTTGCCATCTTCTTGTATTTCTGAATGTAATTTTTCCCTTTGTCCTTATGCGTTATTCGGTACAACCTCGCAGAGAATTTAATTTTTTCATTATAGCTTTTGTCACCCCAGTATCTACCCATTTTTCTGGTAGCAACTCTTTTCTTATGTTTGTTTCGGTAATCTATATCGTTATCATACCGTTCCTTGCTCTTTTGTTTGGCTGTCTCAATTTTCGCATGTCTATAAACTACAAAATTATAATAACGCTGTTTGTCACTATCAATTTTCGCATCTCGATACGCCTGGTAGGTTGAATACCTTTGCGTTTCTCTTTTCAAGATGCTATCTCTGTTTTTTTGGTAGTACTCTTTTTTTAACTTGCGCGTAGCTTGCTTGATTGAAACCATTATGTAACCATTACTTGAATTTTTATATCCCGTATCAAGTATCAAGAACCTAAAAAAAAATTAAACTAATTTTTAAATTTTCAGGTATTTTTCTAGTCTAAATTAAAAGATTAAAACTATTGTTCAGACACCATAAATATTTTTGCAGTTTATAACTTTAGTGATTCTGAACTAAAAACGAAAATAAAATAAAAATTAATTTTTTCAATTTTTACGTCACGTCACTCATTAAGTCATAAACCTATTGTGTACTATTATTAGTACACAATAGGTTTTAGATATTACGTCATGTCACTTATTACGTCATATATGGTTATTAGTAGATAATCGGTAAAATATTCGTTCTTTATTATAATTTTTATATTTCTTAACATTGGACGTGATCGTCTCTTACTAGGTTGCTAGCTACCGCTGCAACCCGGATACTATTGAGACAAGTAGCTATTATTACTATAGATTGCATTACCATAAACTGTTTGATTGCTTCAAAATTCAAATATCTTTGAAAAGACTGCAGTATGAAAATACATCACAAATGCAATTTTTTTGACAAAATTGATTTTACTTTAAAAAGTATTTTATTTTTAATTACAAATGGCACTAGATGTTGCAATTTCCTTTAAAATGAGCTATTATACAGCTCTCTATGATTTTCCAGTGCCTAGCTAGCTGAGGAGAAAAATCAAGCGGAAAGAAAAAAATATCCCGTTTGTGGAGAATAACGTGGTAAAAGTCAATTTTCTTGATTTTCAAGCCAATATATTTTCTTTGTTATTCAAGCCAAAGGGCGGTAAGTTTTCTTTATAGAGGATTCGGATAAGGCGGTTGTAATGGTGTACTTTTTGTTTTGATCTGACTCTTTTTTTAGGAGTTGGGGGGTTTTATATTTCTTAACATTGGAGGTGATCGCCTCTTACTAGGTTGCTAGCTACCGCTGCAACCCGGATTATTAGTAGATAATGGGTAAAATATTCGTTCTTTATTATAATGTCGTTCTTTATTTTAATTAGTTTTTTACCATATCGTAACAATTTGTTATATAATAATAATTAATTTTGTTAATTACAAAATGTTTTTATATACCGCAGTTTCCTTTAAAATAATCATTACACAACTCTTTATTATGACCACGAACTGTTTGATTTAACACTTAAGTTACTATGGGTTCAGTTCATTCCTTATTGTAATGATTAATGTAATTCAGTTAGTAAAGCCTGAAGTTCATTCTTTATTATAAAATAAATTACAAACAGGAAAAAGCCTACGGCTTTTTCTTCTTTGGAATAGTTTCTTTCTTTGGAATAGACGATCCTCAAATAATCAGGCAGCTAACTAGATTTATAATTTGTTCTTTAACATAAAATTCATTAATCGGATATTTTAATATATCCTATATGGTCTAGAGGTTGGGATAGCTCTCACCCAGTAGGCTTGAGTTCAATTTCTGTATGAGACATTTTTACTTATTATGATTTCCTAAGGAACATATAAAATTTCTTAATGCAATAAAAATAATTTGTTTTAATTACAAAAGGTTTTTAACCCCATTAATTTCCTTCAAAATGAGCCATTGAACAACTCTCTACAATGTTGCAGTGCTATGCTATCTGTTGAATTACTAACCTATTCTACAATTAAGTTGCGTATAAAATTTAGTAAAGGTAAGAGGTCGTTCTTTATTATAAAACAAACAGGAAAAACCCTACGGCTTTTTCTTCTTTGAAATAGAAAGAGACGAACCTACAATAGCCGAACTAAGTCCAATGTATGCAATGGTTTGTCATTCCAATGCTCGTCTTTTAATGTAAAATTATTCCAATGATCGTCTTTTAATGTAATTTTCAAACCAAATTAGTCACTATGGCCTAGAATTCGTTCTTAACAATAATGAACAATATCAGTCCTTTATGTAATCTTCATCATTGTGATAACGCTCCTTGATCTTTTGTCTATCCTGCTCAATTGTTGCTTCTCTATAAAGTTTATCATTTTGATAACGCTCCTTGATGTTTTGTTTGGCTGTCTCAATTTTCGCATGTCTATAATCTTCATCATTGTGGTAACACATCTTGCTGTTTTGTTTTGCAATCTCAATTATTACTTCTCGATACGCCCGGTCGTTTGAATACCTTTACTTTTTTCTTTTCGAGATAATATCCCGGTTTTTTTTTTTAGTACTGTTTTTTTAACTTGCGTGTAGCTTGCTTTGATCTAGCCATTATGTATTCATGAATGAGACCATTTACAGTTTTGACGTTTCTTATATAGTAATTATGACGTCACGGCGTAATGATTACTATGGATGAGAGATCGTTCTTTACTGTATACCGCTGCAACCCGGATTTTTTCAACTTGCGTATAGCTTGCTTCGATCTAACCATTATCTAATCAAGAATGCGAGAATTTACATCATTGTCGTTCTTAAGTAGTAATTATGACGTCACGGCGTAATGATTTTATTGACGTCATGGCGCAATGATATTATTTCATGACGTCTTCAGAAACAACAATATATTTTCGTGTTTTTCTATTCACGTCATAGCTCTAATATAAAACTATGATGACATTCATTATTTATCTAGTAGCGTTTCAGACAAGGTAGTTCTAATGATATACTTTTGCTTTGATCTGACTCTATTTTTAGGAGTTTTGGGTTTTTATATTTCTTAGCATTGGACTGATCGTCTCTCACTAGGTTGCTAGCTACTGCTACAACCCAAATTCACATATATATTTATTTATGAGAGGCAGCCTGGCCGAGGGGTCCAAGGCACTGGTGTTAGCCACCAGTCTCTTCGGAGGCGTGGGTTCAAATCTTATCGCTGATATGCGATTGTGTTTGAAAGACTGCAGCGTGAAAAGACATCGAAAATGCAGTTTTTGGTGGAAAAATTTATTCTCTTTTAGAAATAATTGATTTTAGTTACTATAGATTTTTAACCCAATTAATGTCCTTTAAAATGAGCTATTGAACAACCCTCTACGATGTTTCAGTGCCAAGCTATCTCTGGATACAAAAGAAAAGAGAAAAAAATATCCCGTTTAGGCATAATGTTGTAATAGCTGCCACTTTTCTTGATTTTCAAGCCAATATATTTCCGTTGCTGTTCAAGCCAAGGGACAGAAAGTTTCCTATACCTGGGTTTCGGACAAGGCGGTTCTAATGGTGTACTTTTTGTTTTGATCTGACTCCTTTTTTTAGGAACTATGGGTTTTTATATTTCTTAACATTGGACGTGATCGTCTCTTACTAGGTTGCTAGCTACCGCTGCAACCAGGATACTGCTGCAACCCAAATTATAAGAGGCAGCCTGGCCGAGTGGTCCAAGGCACTGGTGTTAGCCACCAGTCTCTTCGGAGGCGTGGGTTCAAATTTTACCGCTGGTATACGATTATGTTTGAAAGACTGCAGTGTGAAAAGACATTAAAAATACAGTTGTTGGTGGAAAAATTTATTCTCTTTTAGAAATAATTTATTTTAGTTACTATAGATTTTTAACCCAATTAATTTCCTTTAAAATGAGCTATTGAACAACCCTCTACGATGTTCCAGTGCCAATCTTTATCTGGATACAAAAGAAAAAAAAAAGAAAAAAAGAAAAAAATATCCCGTTTAGGCAGAATGTTGTAGTAGCTGCCACTTTTCTTGATTTTCAAGCCAATATATTTCCCTTGCTGTTCAAGCCAAGGGACAGAAAGTTTCCTATACAGGGGTTTCGGACAAGGCGGTTCTAATGATGTACTATTTGTTTTGATCTGACTTTTTTTTTATGAGTTTTTATAATTCTGAACATTGGACGTGATCGTCTCTTTCTAGGTAGTTAGCTACCGCTGCAGCCTGGACTATGACGACATTCATTATTTATCTAGTAGGGTTTCAAACAAGGTGGTTCTAATGATGTAATTTTGTTTTGATTTGACTCTATTTCTAGGAGTTCTGGGTTTTTATATTTCTTAGCATTGGGCCTGATCGTCTCCTACTAGGTTGTACTGCTGCAACTCGGATTCAGATATATAGTTATGAGAGGAAGCTTGGCCGAGTGTTCAAAGCTGCTGGTGTTAGTCACCAGTCTCTTCGGAGGTGCAGGTTCAAATCCTACCGCTGGTATACGATTGTGACGTCATTGATCAATCTTTAATATGAAATATGCAGTTTTTCGTACAAAACTGATTCTATTTAAAAAATAATTTGTTTTAATTACAAAAGGTTTTTAACCCCATTAATTTCCTTTAAAATGAGCCATTGAACAACTCTCTACAATGTCCCAGTGCCAAGCTATTTGTGGAATTACTAACCTATACTATAATTAAGTGGCGTATAAAATTTAGTATAGGCAAGAGGTCGTTCTTTATTATAATTTTAGTTAACATGGGCAAGGTGTCGTTCTTTATTGTATATTATGTTTGAAAGACTGCAGTGTGAAAAGACATCAAAAATGCAGTTTTTGGTGGAAAAATTTATTCTATTTTATAAATAATTTATTTTATTTACTATATATTTTTAACCCAATTAATTTCCTTTAAAATTAGCTATTGAACAACCCTCTACTATGTTCCAGTGCCACGCTATCTGTGGAAAAGAAAAAAAAAAAAAGAAAAAAGAAAAAAATATCCCGGTTGGGGCGAATAACGTGGTTAAGGTCAATTTTCTTGATTTTCAAGCCAATATATTTCCCTTGCTGTTCAAGCCAAGGGACAGAAAGTTTCCTATACAGGGGTTTCGGACAAGGCGGTTCCAATGGTGTACTTGTTGTTTTGATCTGACTCCTTTGTTAGGAACTATGAGTTTTTATATTTCTTAACATTGGACGTGATCGTCTCTTACTAGGTTGCTAGCTACCGCTGCAACCCGGATGTTTGAAAGACTGCAGTGTGAAAAGACATCAAAAATGCAGTTTTTGGTGGAAAAATTTATTCTCTCTTAGAAATAATTTATTTTAGTTACTATAGATTTTTAACCCAATTAATTTCCTTTAAAATGAGCCATTGAACAACCCTCTACTATGTTCCAGTGCCAAGCTATCTGTGGAAAAGAAAAAAAAAGAAAAAAGAAAAAATATCCCATTTGGGGAGAATAACGTGGTTAAAGTCAAATTTCTTGATTTTCAAGCCAATATATTTCCCTTGCTGTTCAAGCCAAGGGACAGAAAGTTTCCTATACAGGGGTTTCGGAGAAGGCGGTTCTAATGGTGTACTTTTTGTTTTGATCTGACTCCTTTGTTAGGAACTATGGGTTCTTATATTTCTTAACATTGGACGTGATCGTCTCTTACTAGGTTGCTAGCTACCGCTGCAACCCGGATTTAACCCAATTAATTTCTTTTAAAATTAGCTATTAAACAACCCTCTACGATGTTCCAGTGCCAAGCTATCTCTGGATACAAAGAAAAGAGAAAAAAATATCCCGTTTGTGGAGAATAACGTGGTAAAAGTCAATTTGCTTGATTTTCAAGCCAATATATTTTCTTTGTTATTCAAGCCAAAGGGCGGTAAGTTTCCTTTATAGAGGTTTCGGCAATTTGGTTCTAATGGTGTACTTTTTGGTTTTGATCTGACTCCTCTGTTAGGAACTATGGGTTTTTATATTTCTTAACATTAGACGTGATCGTCTCTTACTAGGTTGCTAGCTACCGCTGCAACCCGGATCAAGCCAAAGAGTGATAAGTTTCTTTAATGGGGGTTTTGGACAAGGTGGTTCTAATGGTGTAATTTTTGTTTTGATCTGACTCTTTTATCAGGAGTTAGGAGTTTTTATATTTCTTAACATTGGACGTGATCGTCTCTTACTAGGTTGCTAGCTACCGCTGCAACCCGGATTGCTAGCTACGGCTGCAACCTGGAAAGTTCGATGATCGAGCCTTTATGTAACCCGGATTAAAAAATTATTATCATATCTTATATGTAACTTTTATTTTATGAGTCTTCGATAGTCTAATGGTAAGTATGCCCATTAGTTACCTGGAAGAAGGGGGTTCGATTCCCCGTCGGGGAGAACTTTTAATATGTTGAATTAAAAGCACTATCTTTTCAATTTAACAAAAAAGGAAAAAGCCTACGGCTTTTTCTTCTTTTAAATAGTAAGAGGCAAAACTCAAACAATCAAGTAGCTAACTAAGTACAATGTATGGAATGGTTTGTTATTTCAGTGATCGTCTTTTAATGTAATCCCGGTGTGGGAAAATTTTTAACTCTATAATCTTCGAACATTTGAACCTTTTATAATCTATAATGATGTATAATATAAATACTGTAATCTTAACTATAGTGAAGTTGCGTATGCAAGTTAGTATAGGGAAGAGTTCGATCTTTATTATAGACTAACTAATTCCAATGTATACAATTGTTCGTTATTCCAATAATTGTCTTTTAATGTAATAATTAAGTTGCGTATAAAATTTATCATAGGGAAGAAGGCGTTCTTTATTATAATTTAAAAAATTTTCAGGAATTACTCTAGTTTCAACTCATAAATCATATTTTTTGTTAAGACCTTAAGGAATTGCTGAATTTTACATAACTATATATACATACTTTTTATAATGATATAAACACTATTTTGATTCTCGTATGTGATATGATGTTAATAACATTTGGTACTACAGCACTATAGAAAAATATAGTTTTTTCGAAAAAGATTTATTCAATCATGTGACTATTTTCTTTTAAATTACAAAAGGATGCTAGATGTAGATAGGAAAGGATTCTAGGTAGAAAATATTGGTAGATGTAGCCATTTCCTCTAAAATGAGCTGTTAAACAGCTCTCTACGATGTACCAGTGCCAAGCTATATGCGGGAAGAAAAAGATACCGTCGATGCAGGATCTCATGGTTACAGCCACTTTTCCTGATTTTCAAACCAATACATTTTCCTTGTTATTCAATTCAAGGGACAGTTAGTTTCTATATAGGGGTATGTACAAGACGGTTCTAATAGTGTACTGTTTTTTTTTTTATCTGACTACAGTTTTAGGAGTTATGGGTTATTTTGTTTTTAATGTGGGACGTAATCGTCTCTTATTAGGTTGCTAGCTATTACTGCAACCCTGATTACAAATAGGAAAAAGCCTACGGCTTTTCTTCTTTGAAATAGTAATAGACGAACCTCAAAGAATCAGGAAACTAGTTAAGTCAAATGTATGTAATGGTTTGTTGTTCTAATGATCGTCTTTTAATGTAATTCAACTACGCTGAACAAAATCTCATAATTTCTATTGGATGTGTTTGTGGAAGTGGTGGGCTAGTGGTTGGGGAAGGGGGGTTAGTTGCCCCCCTATCACTTCCAACTATTAAAAAGGACACTAGCCCCTTTAATTTCCAATCGAATGAGACCTTTGCGAAGTTTCTACGACAACTCCTTTGATACGAAGTGCCCTGGTCTAAACAAAAAAAAATTAAATAATTATACATTGTGCCAACATCGCTCTTATCTTAGGCACTACTATTGCGCTGCCTATGATAACTCAGAACATAAGAACTAATGGAAGATATACCACTATAGAAAATTCACTCAGTTGAATTTTCTATAAAGCTTCACATTTTCGGTTAATGTAATGTAAAGACAAAAAGAGACTTTGAGCCATAGTGCACAGACCGTGAAGCCTCCTCACCTTTTCACAACAGTAATTTAACGTGGTAACCCATTTTCATTAACTGTAACATTTGTTTCTTATACCATTGTATTTGTTATTCAGATTATCAATATACAAAAAAAATATCAACAAATAAATATTTATTTACAAAATTATTTTGTAAACCGTTAATAAAAATATTAGTTACTATAGCTGAGGTGGAGATAACAAAATTCTATAATGTGGCCATATAATAATTCAACAGATGGCAATCATCTGATGATCTCCGCTTCAATTCAGAGTCGCTTAGTAAAATACAAACAAAAGGTTTTTTTAACCACCCATTCTGATGTTAGAATTCAAATAACACATGTCTTGCTTGAGGCCTCTGGTCAGGACAAATTACATATAGGAAAGAGGCTTGGGCTTTTTCTTGGGCTGTGGCTATGGCTTTCTCCTGTATTGAATAAAATAAATAAACATGAAAAGACGAACCACTAGCAATCTGGCAGTGAAGCCAATCAAATTGTTATAGGTGACTTCAGCCATCATAATTTCCTTGTCAGATCTAGTTTTAGAGCATTTTTCAATAGTTGTCTCGTACTTTTCAGGACAGTTTGTTCTACTGCACAGAGAATTTTTTGCCAAATATTCAGTAGAGCTAAAAGAACTGTTTAAAACACAGTTGGAAATGCTTTTTTCTTGAGTCGGTGTTCCAGGAATTTGTTCTAAATCATTAGTCTTACAAACACATTTAGTAATAACCCTAACAGGCTCGTTTTCGCCATAATTGAAAAATATTGCTTTTCCTTCGCTGTTGATAGGTATGCTTGTATATATATTTTTATTGCTACTACATAAACTGCAATTGCTCCTTCCAAAATTAATATACGAATTTTCTAAGAGGTACGCCTCGGTATATTCACTGTGTTGTCGAACATTTTCCATTGCATCTATAAACTGTTCCGCAGTTGCCAATCCATACCTTGGAAGCTTTTCGTTAAACTGGAATTCGTTAATGGAAGATATACCACTATAGAAAATTCACTTAGTTGAATTTTCTATAAAGCTTCACATTTTCGGTTAATGTAATGTAAAGACAAAAAAGAGACTTTGAGCCATAGTGCACAGACCGCGAAGCCTCCTCACCTTTTCACAACAGTAATTTAACGTGGTAACCCATTTTCATTAACTGTAACATTTGTTTCTTATACCATTGTATTTGTTATTCAGATTATCAATATACAAAAAAATATCAACAAATAAATATTTATTTACAAAATTATTTTGTAAACCGTTAATAAAAATATTAGTTACTATAGGTGAGGTGGAGATAACAAAATTCTATAATGTGGCCATATAATAATTCAACAGATGGCAATCATCTGATGATCTCCGCTTCAATTCAAAGTCGCTTAGTAAAATACAAACAAAAGATTTTTTTAACCACCCATTCTGATGTTAGAATTCAAATAACACATGTCTTGCTTGAGGCCTCTGGTCAGGACAAATTACATATAGGAAAGAGGCTTGGGCTTTTTCTTGGGCTGTGGGACTGGGGGTAACGGTTCCCTTTTAAGAGTTAAAATTCAAGGAGGGCAACTAGCCACCCCCCCCCTCCAACTACTCTTCTTTTAACCACACACATTTTACTGAAATTCTGAAATAGCCATTTGGTTCAAAATAGTCCAAAGAACACATGACAATGCCTACAGGGTCGAAACAGCCCCCAGAGCCCAAGGGCAAAGGTTATAAGTTATGTCCTGGGGGCGTATAATGTTTCTATGGAATGTCTGGTCATATAAAATTCAGATTAGGCTCATTTGATTTGAAATGGGAAATTATAGTGCCCTTTTTAAGAGTCAAAAGTGATTCGACAGCAGCCAGCCCTCCCCGCTCATCATTTCCCCAAGAATATCCAATCAAAATTTTGAGATAGTAACCTTTTCAACATAGTTGAAAGGTCTGCAAATTATGCCTTTGAGCAAGACACCCCCCCCCCCCCCCCGCAGCCCTCGGGGCAGGGGTTGTAAGTTCTGCACTGGGGGCTCATAAGGTTCTTATAGAAAGGGTGGTCGAATATACTTCGGAGGGGGCTCATTAGATTCGTAATCAGAATTTTTACTGTTCTTTTTAAGAGTCAAAGTGACCGAACGGCAGCTAACCCCCTCCCCCCCACACACACACACGCACACACACACACACACACACACACACACACACACACACACACACACACACACACACACACACACACACACACATGCGTTGTGATTTCCCAAAATGTGTCCAATAGAAATTTGGAGATAATGATTTTAGTCAAATTAAACTCAGAGACAAAATAAAATAACAAAACGAAAAATAAAATCAAAAAAGGTGAAAAAACTAGAATTTTTCCAGCCAGTGGAAAACCATAAAGAAGAACAAATAAGCAAATATTTGGACAAGGACCTCCGCCACGTCGTCCTCAGGGCCCACCAAAAGAAAAAGAAAAAAAAAACGAAAATCTAACCTTTCGAAGTTTACCTGACAAAGACAAAACAGACACACACACTTGAGTGTCTGTTCTGTCTTTGTCAGGTAAACTTCGAAAGGTTAGATTTTCATTTTTTTTCTTTTTTGTTTGGCACTGAGGACAACTGGGCGGAAGTCCGTGTCGACATATTTGATTATTTCTTCTTCTTTATGGCTTTCCACAGGCTGAAAAAATGCTCGTTTTCCACCTTTTTTGATTTTATTTTCATTTTGTTATTTTATTTCCTCTCTGAGTTTCATTTGTCATGTATAGCCAGTGTGGTCTAAGAATGTATTTGGTTTTATTCAAAATGGTCCAGAGATCATATATAAATGCTTATGGGTTTAATACAAGCCACCAGATCCTGGGGGCGACAGTTTCCTTTTAAGAGTTAAAAGTGAATGAGGGCAACTAGCCCCCCCCCCAACTAATCTTCTTTTTACCACATTTATTTTGTTGAAATTATCAAATAGCCATTTGGTTCAAAATAGTTCAAAGAACACATGAAATGCATACAGGGTTGAAACAACCCCCAGAGCCCTGGGGTAAGGGCTGTAGGTAAAAACCTTATATGCCCTGGAGACATATAAGGTTTTTATGGAATAGGAGGTCGCATTACTTTAGATGGGGCTTATTTGATTTGAAATAGAAGGTTATAGTGCCCTGTTTAAGAGTCGAAAGGGATTTGAGAGCAACAATCCCCCCCACCCATCATTTCCCGAGATGAACATTCAAAAAAAGCTTTGGCACAATTTTTTCAGCATTGTTGAAAGGTCAATAATTATACGTGTGGGGATGTCAACCCCCCTCCCCCGAGGTTTCCAGGTAGGGGCCGTAAGTTAGGCAATTGGTTCATTGTTTACATATAGTATATGTTATTCAGAAAAGATATACATGTTCGACTCCTACTTTCCCAAGATACGACGGGCATTAAGTGAAGTCTTTCGGGGAGCGTGGAAGGGAGTGTTAAACTAAACCAAACCACGTCATTTGGTGCATATGGGTTGTCAAAGGAGCGTGGCGAAGGAATGAATGAGTTCCTACCAGGGTAATAAAGAGTGATTCGAGCGATTGGGTCTAATTGAGCCCCTTGTTTGGAAGGGCCCCACATGTAGTTGAATCTTTCTCGTGAAAAAATTGTAACGAAAATGATTTTGTTGCTTACATCCCATGTTCTCAAGGATCAAATAACAATTCTAGCCATTTCGCCGAATGTCTTATTGTAGCTATTAATATTTAATTCATTAAAAATAGGAATATCTTTATAAAATGTATCCAAATAGTTTCTATGATTAATCAATAAATGGATACAGTCTTGTTCTTTCCAATCTTTCCAGTAAATAGTATATAGTTCATGAGCCAAATTGTGAACGCCAAATTTTAACTTCACTCTGTTCACTAGCCCAGGGTTTTTGTATAGTACTTCGACAGTAGGGCGTTCACCACCATTATAATACCACAGACCAGGTTTATACGTCTTATATGTCTCCAGGTAAAGTTTTAAAAATTGAGCTTTTGCATGGGCAATTTGCACTTGATTTCCCAGGAATTGCCCTTCATCCCATCCCAGAGTCATTTCGTATTTTATATATTTATTTAAAGACTTCACTACAAACACATCATTGTCCAAATATATACCTCCGTATTTCTGAAGTATTTGATTTCGAGCAACGTCAGAGCCATGGTAAAGTCTCCATGGTACACTCAATTTCTGGCCATAAATTTCACTAGGTATTTCTAAATATTTAATAGCGACTTTCCTTTCAAATTTCTCATCTTTTAGCAGCTTTTCCTAATATTCGCCATTGAAGTTGATTTGATTTGCATGAAAATAAATAAATTCAGGATTATGATTTAAGTAAGCACTACGAATACATACATAGTCAACAAAAGTAAAAGTGGTTTTGTTAAACCTTATAAAATGTATAATATTGGGAACTATATCACTGTTACCCTGTGTAGTATTGTTCATTGAAGTGGATCTGAGACTTACACCTTCTGGTTTACTTGAAAAATATAATAGCACTGTAGTGACCAAGAGGCCGCAACATATGATTATAAGAAAAAAAAAATTCTTATGTAAAATTTATTTTTGTTGACAGACATTTCGTAACTAGAGAGGAATGACTTGGATTAAATACTAAACAAAAACCGTATTCATTGTGAAAAAAGTGAACCTTACATAATTCAATTCAGTTGGCAGAGATGGCTTGCTTTGTCTTAGCATCCAAACAAATTAGGAAATTCTTTTGCAATTTTGTGTTTTTCTTTATTCAGAAGATTTGAATAAAAATTAAGACATTATTTTTAATAACCGATACATTAGCTTTCATGACCAATTGGGAATTGTTCCCTCTGCAGCTGGCGGGGCGCTGAGCCTTCATAGAGAGCCGTTTAGGAGCTTATTTTAAAGTAGTGGCTATATCTACTCGCTTTTGTAATTAATTTAACACAATATTTAAAAAGAAATCACTTTTTTGACAAAAAAAAAACGGTATTTTCGTAAACACTATGACGAACGACGTCACAAGTAAAGAGCGAACTTTAGACTTTAGTAACTGAAATATTAATTTAAAATAAAGGTTTTTACAGAATCTAAACCATCATAAGCATGATTTTGCAACACATATGAATTTGACAAGATATTGTAACACTGGTATCTTTTGGAAAGTTCCTTCTCTAGGGTAAGGTGTCATATTTGATTGGCTTCACTGCCAGATTGCTAGTGGTTCGTCTTTTCATGTTTATTTATTTTATTCAATACAGGAGAAAGCCATAGCCACAGCCCAAGAAAAAGCCCAAGCCTCTTTCCTATATGTAATTTGTCCTGACCAGAGGCCTCAAGCAAGACATGTGTTATTTGAATTCTAACATCAGAATGGGTGGTTAAAAAAATCTTTTGTCTGTATTTTACTAAGCGACTCTGAATTTAAGCGGAGATCCTCAGATGATTGCCATCTGTTGAATTATTATATGGCCACATTATAGAATTTTGTTATCTCCACCTCAGCTATAGTAACTAATATTTTTATTAACGGTTTACAAAATAATATGACACCTTACCCTAGAGAAGGAACTTTCCAAAAGATACCAGTGTTACAATATCTTGTCAAATTCATATGTGTTGCAAAATCATGCTTATGATGGTTTAGATTCTGTAAAAACCTTTATTTTAAATTAATATTTCAGTTAATAAAGTCTAAAGTTCGCTATTTACTTGTGACGTCGTTCGTAATAGTGTTTACGAAAATACCGTTTTTTTTTGTCAAAAAAGTGATTTATTTTTAAATATTGTGTTAAATTAATTACAAAAGCGAGTAGATATAGCCACTACTTTAAAATGAGCTCCTAAACGGCTCTCTATGAAGGCTCAGCGCCCCGCCAGCTGCAGAGGGAACAATTCCCAATTGGTCATGAAAGCTAATGTATCGGTTATTAAAAATAATGTCTTAATTTTTATTCAAATCTTCTGAATAAAGAAAAACACAAAATTGCAAAAGAATTTCCTAATTTGTTTGGATGCTAAGACAAAGCAAGCCATCTCTGCCAACTGAATTGAATTATGTAAGGTTCACTTTTTTCACAATGAATACGGTTTTTGTTTAGTATTTAATCCAAGTCATTCCTCTCTAGTTACGAAATGTCTGTCAACAAAAATAAATTTTACATAAGAATTTTTTTTTTCTTATAATAATATTTTGCGGCCTCTTGGTCACTACAGTGCTATTATATTTTTCAAGTAAACCAGAAGGTGTAAGTCTCAGATCCACTTCAATTAACAATACTACACAGGGTAACAGTGATATAGTTCCCAATATTATACATTTTATAAGGTTTAACAAAACCACTTTTACTTTTGTTGACTATGTATGTATTCGTAGTGCTTACTTAAATCATAATCCTGATTTTATTTATTTTCATGCAAATCAAATGAACTTCAATGGCGAATATTGGGAAAAGCTACTAAAAGATGAGAAATTTGAAAGAAAAGTCGCTATTAAATATTTAGAAATATCTAGTGAAATTTATGGCCAGAAATTGAGTGTACCATGGAGACTTTATTATGGCTCTGACGTTGCTCGAAATCAAATACTTCAGAAATACGGAGGTATATATTTGGACAATGATGTGTTTGTGGTGAAGTCATTAAATAAATATCTAAAATATGAAATGACTCTGGGATGGGATGAAGGGCAATTCCTGGGAAATCAAGTGCAAATTGCCCATGCAAAAGCTCAATTTTTAAAACTTTACCTGGAGACATATAAGACGTATAAACCTGGTCTGTGGTATTATAATGGTGGTGAACGCCCTACTGTCAAAGTACTATACAAAAACCCTGGGCTAGTGAACAGAGTGAAGCTAAAATTTGGTGTTCACAATTTGGCTCATGAACTATATACTATTTACTGGAAAGACTGGAAAGAACAAGACTGTATCCATTTATTGATTAATCATAGAAACTATTTGGATACATTTTATAAAGATATTCCTATTTTTAATGAATTAAATATTAATAGCTACAATAAGACATTCGGCGAAATGGCTAGAATTGTTATTTGATCCTTGAGAACATGGGATGTAAGCAACAAAATCATTTTCGTTAAAATTTTTTCACGAGAAAGATTCAACTACATGTGGGGCCCTTCCAAACGAGGGGCTCAATTAGACCCAATCGCTCGAATCACTCTTTATTACCCTGGTAGGAACTCATTCATTCCTTCGCCACGCTCCTTTGACAACCCATATGCACCAAATGACGTGGTTTGGTTTAGTTTAACACTCCCTTCCACGCTCCCCAAAAGACTCCACTTAATGCCCGTCGTATCTTGGGAAAGTAGGAGTCGAACATGCATATCTTTTCTGAATAACATATACTATATGTAAACAATGAACCAATTGCCTAACTTACGGCCCCTACCTGGAAACCTGGGGGGAGGGGGGTTGAAATCCCCACACGTATAATTATTGACCTTTCAACAATGCTGAAAAAATTGTGCCAAAGCTTTTTTTGAATGTTCATCTCGGGAAATGATGGGTGGGGGGGATTGTTGCTCTCAAATCCCTTTCGACTCTTAAACAGGGCACTATAACCTTCTATTTCAAATCAAATAAGCCCCATCTAAAGTAATGCGACCTCCTATTCCATAAAAACCTTATATGTCTCCAGGGCATATAAGGTTTTTACCTACAGCCCTTACCCCAGGGCTCTGGGGGTTGTTTCAACCCTGTATGCATTTCATGTGTTCTTTGAACTATTTTGAACCAAATGGCTATTTGATAATTTCAACAAAATAAATGTGGTAAAAAGAAGATTAGTGGGGGGGGGGGCTAGTTGCCCTCATTCACTTTTAACTCTTAAAAGGAAACTGTCGCCCCCAGGATCTGGTGGCTTGTATTAAACCCATAAGCATTCATATATGATCTCTGGACCATTTTGAATAAAACCAAATACATTCTTAGACCACACTGGCTATACATGACAAATGAAACTCAGAGAGGAAATAAAATAACAAAATGAAAATAAAATCAAAAAAGGTGGAAAACCAGCATTTTGTCAGCCTGTGGAAAGCAATAAAGAAGAAGAAATAATCAAATATGTCGACAAGGACTTCCGCCAAGTCGTCCACAGTGCCAAAAAAAAAAGAAAAAAAATGAAAATCTAACCTTTCGAAGTTTACCTGACAAAGACAGAACAGACACTCACGTGTGTGTGTCTGTTTTGTGTTTGTCAGGTAAACTTCGAAAGGTTAGATTTTCGTTTTTTTTTTTTTTTTTTTTGGTGGGCACTGTGGACGACTTGGCGGAGGTCCTTGTCCAAATATTTGCTTATTTCTTCTTCTTCATGGTTTTCCACTGGCTGGAAAAATTCTAGTTTTTTCACCTTTTTTGATTTTATTTTTCGTTTTGTTATTTTATTTCGTCTCTGAGTTTAATTTGACTAAAATCATTATCTCCAAATTTCTATTGGACACATTTTGGGAAAACACAACGCATGTGTGTGTGTGTGTGTGTGTGTGTGTGTGTGTGTGTGTGTGTGTGTGTGTGTGTGTGTGTGTGTGTGTGTGTGTGTGTGTGTGTGTGTGTGTGTGTGTGTGTGTGTGGGGGGGGAGGGGGTTAGCTGCCGTTCGATCACTTTGACTCTTAAAAAGAACAGTAAAAATTCTGATTACGAATCTAATGAGCCCCCTCCGAAGTATATTCGACCACCCTTTCTATAAGAACCTTATGAGCCCCCAGTGCAGAACTTACAACCCCTGCCCCGAGGGCTGCGGGGGGGGGGGGGGGGGTGTCTTGCTCAAAGGCATAATTTGCAGACCTTTCAACTATGTTGAAAAGGTTACTATCTCAAAATTTTGATTGGATATTCTTGGGGAAATGATGAGCGGGGAGGGCTGGCTGCTCTCAAATCACTTTTGACTCTTAAAAAGGGCACTATAATTTCCCATTTCAAATCAAATGAGCCTAATCTGAATTTTATATGACCAGACATTCCATAGAAACATTATACGCCCCCAGGACATAACTTATAACCTTTGCCCTTGGGCTCTGGGGGCTGTTTCGACCCTGTAGGCATTGTCATGTGTTCTTTGGACTATTTTGAACCAAATGGCTATTTCAGAATTTCAGTAAAATGTGTGTGGTTAAAAGAAGAGTAGTTGGAGGGGGGGGGGGGGGCTAGTTGCCCTCCTTGAATTTTAACTCTTAAAAGGGAACCGTTACCCCCAGTCCCTTGTGGCTTGTATTAACCCCATGAGCATTGATATATGGTCCCTGGACTATTTTGAATAAATTCGTTATCTCAAAATTTCTATTGGACTCATTTTTGGAAAACACAATGTGTGTGTGTGGGGGGGGGGGGAGGGGGGATAGCTGCCGTTCGATCACTTTGACTCTTAAAAAGAACAATAGAAATTCTGATTATTAAAAAGTACATTGAAACTTCTGATTACCAATCAAAGTGACTCCTCCGAAGTTTGTAAGATAGCTCTTTATGTAAAAACATTTATTGCCCCTAGGGCATACTTATGACCCTTGCCCTGAGGGATTTGGGGGAGAGGGGTTTCATCCTCGAAGACAAAATTCAAAGTTCGTTCTTTAGTATAAGATTAATGTAAATTATGTAATTATTGCAATAAACGATTATTGACACAAAAAAATTAAATTGTGTATTGACAGATTGACCTTTAAATTTGAAGCAAGCATGATATTCTAAACAAATGTCTTTTATGCTGCAAATAATTTGTTAAAGTGGTTGCAGCGCTAGTTTCAACAAAGTAAAGAACATACTCTGGCCCATAGTAACCGATAGTCTAATAACATACTTGAAAAAATTGAGTCTAAACTGCCATTTGAAGGGGATTTAGGAATGGTAACTATTATTTTGTTTAACTTTATAGCAGCAGCTTCTTGCCAAAACAAATTTGCAAATTTTTTGAAAACTAGCCTGATAGTCCAAAAAAATGTGTCAGATTGAAGGGAACCTGCACCATTTGAATCGTCATTAGTGTTGGGTGACATTGGATATCGATATATTGCACCAAATATCGATATCGAACATCGAAACATAAATATTGATACCGAAAACTATATTATTTCGGCCTTTTCTGGTATCTACCGGTGAACATCCAGCAGAAGAGATCCAATATAGAAAATTGTTTTGCAAATGGTAGGGAAGAAAAACAATCTATTCAATATACTGACTCGTACATGAAGATACACATCATGCATAGCTATATCCACAGAAAGGATAGCCCTTTCTGAAATAACGTTCAGTGAGGTTTGGCTCTCAAATGTTGGTGAAAACCTCCAAAAGCTTGGCTAGATAAAATACCTCCTAGGCTTATAGGCTTTGCTGAGATCACACTCGTTAAAATAGCCACATACCTGAATCCGCGTTTCTAGAATTTATATATTACCCCTGACGATCCTCTCCAAGCTGAGAGCAAAATAGCGTGGGACATGCATTGGGCCTTTCTGATATTACTGTAAATTCTTAACGAATATAGTTAAAATAATCATCTATATAATGATCCCTTTTATTACTTCAGTTACTATGGGCTGCAGTTTGTTCGTTAATGTAATTTTTGACATCAGTGGCGGTCGAAGGCGCCCATTTGAGCTACACTCCGCCGGGTACAATAGATAGAAAGGCCTTAAATAGGTAATAATTAAGTTGTAAAACGAGAAAACCTGGTAATCAGGAGCAGGGTTTTATGCATATATATATATATATATATATATATATATATATATATATATATATATATATATATATATATCAGGAGCAGGGTTTTTGCATATATATATATATATATATATATATAATATATATATATATATATATATATATATATATATATATATATATATATATATATATATATATATATATATATATCAGTTATTATTAATTGTGAATCTGGCACCATACCCAAGAGAAGCAACTTTTCACGATACGTGTGTTGCATTATCCTGTCAAAAGATAAGTGTGTTGCAACATCATGCTTGTGATGATTTATTTTTATGTTTTAGTTACTTTGGGCTAGAGTTCGTTCTTTACTCTAAAACCTGGAATAATTGACAAAAACCATTTATGATGAACTATATCGGTCCTTTATATAACCACAGCCCTTTGTAAAGTTTTTAGTTACTATGCTCAGGTTTGTTCTTCCCTAGGTTTCAGCAATCTCTACAACCATGACATTGATGGTACTTATATAATCCCACGTTTTAATGAACTCAATCAAGCTTTTATGCATTGACGTCAGTTGCAGCAGGAGTTTTTTATATGATATATGATTACAAACAGGAAAAAACCTACCGCTTTTTCTTCATTGAAATAGTAAGAGACGAACCTCAAAGAATCAAGTAGAAAACTAATTTCAATGTATGCAATGGTTTGTTATTCCAACGATCGCTTTTTAATGTAATGCTCTACTGCAACTGAAGCTGTTGTCTTAGTTGTCTGTAGCTGTTGGCTTTATTGCACTTGCACCTGTTGGTTTTGTTATTCCTTTAACTGTTGGGCTAATTGTCTACAGCTGCTTGCTATATTGTATCTTCAGCGGTTGGATTAGTTGCTTGTAGCGTTTGTCGTCAACTGTTTGCCTTATTGTAGCTAGAGCTATTGGCTTAGTTGTTCCTGAATATTGTATAAGGTACTATGGGCTACTGTTCATTCCTTAATGTAATTTAACCCAATTAATTTCCTTTAAATTGAGCTATTGAACAACCCTCTACGATGTTCCAGTGCCAAGCTATCTCTGGATACAAAAAAAAAGAAAAGAGAAAAAAATATCCCGTTTGGGGAGAATAACGTGGTTGAAGTCAATTTTCTTGATTTTCAAGCCAATATATTTCCCTTGCTGTTCAAGCCAAGGGACACAAAGTTTCCTATACAGGGGTTTCGGACAAGGCGGTTCTAATGGTGTACTTTTTGTTTTGATGTGACTCCTTTGTTAGGAACTATGGGTTTTTATATTTCTTAACATTAGACGTGATCGTCTCTTACTAGGTTGCTAGCTACCGCTGCAACCCGGATAACTACACCTGTAACCACCATATATCAGTTAGTATGGGAGAGAGATCATTCTTTACTGTAAACATTGGAGGTGATCGTCTCTTACTAGGTTGCTAGCTACCGCTGCAACCCGGATTGTTTTAAAAATAATTTGTTTAAGTTACAAAAGGTTTTTAACCCCATTATTTCCTTTAAAATGAGCCATTGAACAACTCTCAACTATGTTCCAGTGCCAAGTTATCTGTGGAAAAGAAAAAAAAAGAAAAAAAAGATGCCGTTTAGACAGAATGCTGTAGTAGCTGCCACTTTTCTTGATTTTCAAGGCAATATATTTCCCTTGATGTTTAAGCCAAGGGGCAGAAAGTTTCCTATACAGGTATTTTGAACAAAGCGGTTCTAATGGTGTACTTTTTGTTTTGATTTTACTCTTTTCTTAGGAGTTATGGGTTTTTATATTTCTTAACATTGGACTGATCGTTTCTTACTAGGTTGCTAGCTACAAATGCAACCCGGATTAGATTTATAAATTAGATTACAGCTAGAGCTGCAACCATGATACTACAATCACTCCACTTGTTAACGTTAAATAAAACTTTACCAGCCTATAATATAGTTAAGTTGCCTATGTAAGCTAGTATAGGCAAGAGTTCGTTCTTTATTGTAACTATACAGGGGTTTCGGACAAGGCGGTTCTAATGGTGTACTTTTTGTTTTGATCTGACTCCTTTTTTAGGAGCTATGGTTTTTTATATTTCTTAACATTGGACGTGATCGTCTCTTACTAGGTTGCTAGCTACCGCTGCAACCCGGATTTCTGAGAAGGCACCGTAACATCGGTTTTTGCATTCTCTTTTGATTTTAAGTGCTCTTTTCGATGTTTTTTCAGCATGCCTATACTACTAAAGTGACATCCACATATAGTGCAATTGTGACCAGTGTGATCCTTTATATGTGTACTCAGGTATTCTCTGCTGAATGTTTTTCCGCATAATTCACAAAGTCGGTACCTATCCTCATCTTTTAAATGGGAAAGTTCATGCCGACGTCTTGCATGCTTTGTTCGAAAATAGACAGAACAATGTACACACTTAAACGGTTTTTCGTTAGTATGAAGTCTAAAGTGATCAACAAGACCCCCTGGCCTTGTTAGCATTTTCTTACAAACAGAGCATTCGTACATAGTAAAATATTATTCAATAGGTAATATTATCTAGTTAACAAGACAGAGCTGCAATTAGAATAAAATGATCCGTACTTTTAACTTAACCTTGACGAATTTCTTAAAAATATTACAGGTTAAATCTCTTTCCATAACTCTGATATAATCAAATGAATATTTTTGCTCTTTTTTTAAACACTCGGAAACTAGATTTCTAAAAACTAAGACTATGCGGATATAACAAACTGAAATAGAAACCGTGGTCGCAGCCGTACTTTCTGCTTAGAAAAGGACATGCCCCGGTCCTTAGTAACTAAAAATTGAAGAATAATTAAAAAAACAACTGCCAAGTAAGAAAAGATTGTCACTTGTTAGTTTTATTTTTTGTTAGGTTCTGGTTTAATAACAAGCCGACATGATTTCTTTGTTGTTAAGCAAAGAGATTCTGGGTGACAGCTGCTGCTGCAACCCGGATACTGCTAGATTCTGGATAGCTTGTAGCTAACCCTGGAACCACCGTATATCAGTTACTATGGGCGAGAGATCGTTCTATACTGTAAACATATATCAGTTACTATGGGCGAGAGATCGTTCTTTACTGTGACCAAAGCAAACAAATAAATTGTTTGAGTCTTAAATTATAATCTTAGTTACTATGGGCTGAAGCTCGTTCCTTGCTGTAACTATGGACTAAAGTTCGTTCTTTAATGCAATCTTACTAGGTTGCTAGCTACCGCTGCAACCCGGATTGACAGATCAGATTATGTAAACGCTGATTACAAACAGGAAAATGCCTACGGCTTTTTCTTCTCTGGAGCAGTAAGAGACAACTCTCAAAGAATCAGGCAGCTAACTAAGTCCAATGTATGCAATGGTTTGGTATTCCAACGATTGTCTTTTAATGTAACTACCATTGCAACCCGGAATATATTAAAGATTTGAGTTACTATTAGCGAGAGTTCGTTCTTTATTATAAAATTTTTACTTATGATGATTTCTTAAGGAACATAATTAAAATTTCTTAATATAATAAAAATAATTTGATTAATCTTAATTACAAAAGATTTTTAACCCCATTAATTTCCTTTAAAATGAGCCATTGAACAACTCTCCACGATGTTCCAGTACCATGCTATCTGTTGAATTACTAACCTATACTACAATTAAGTGGCGTGTAAAATTTAGTATAGGCAAGAGGTCGTTCTTTATTATAATAAGAGACGAACCTCAAACGATCAAGTAGCTAACTAAGTCCAATGTATGCAATAATTTCTTATTCCAATGATCGTCTTTTAATGTATAAAATTGCTATAAAGTTCGTTAAAACGATCTGATAGACAATACTGATGGATAGAGTTTGGTCTTTAAGTTATCATATACTGTTAAAATTCTTTGTTATATGAACATTTCTTGGTGTAGTGGTTAGCACTTAAGACTTTGAATCCTGCGATTCGAGTTCAAATCCTGGTGGACGGTCGTTATTAAATGTAGCTTACTTATACTATCATTTAGGTTTCTGCTGTAATTCTTGTTTTCAAAATTAAATTAGTTGCTATCGCCTAGAGTTAGTTCTTTACCACATCGTAATAATTTGTTTTATAATAATAATTAATTTTGTTAATTACAAAAGGTTTCTATATACAGCAGTTTCCTTTAAAATGAGCCATTACACAGCTCTTTACTATGACAACGAACCGTTTGATTTAATACTTAAGTTACTATGGGTTAAAGTTCGTTCCTTATTGTAATTTCAGGTATTTTTCTAGTCTAAATTAAAAGATTAAAACTATTGTTCAGACACCATAAATATTTTTTCAGTTTATAACTTTAGCGATTCTGAACTAAAAACGAAAATAAAATAAAAATTAATTTTTTCAATTTTTACGTCACGTCGCTAATTAAGTCATATATGGTTATTAGTACACAATATTCGTTCTTTATTATAATCGTCTCTTACTAGGTTGCTAGCTACCGCTGCAACCCGGATAATGAGCCATTGAACAACTCTCTACAATGTTCCAGTGCCATGCTATCTGTTGAATTACTAACCTATACTATAATTAAGTGGCGTATAAAATTTAGTATAGGTAAGAGGTCGTTCTTTATTATATTCTCTGTAATGTTCATCATTACCATACCGTTCTTTTGCTCTCTCAATTATTACTTCTCGATACGCCTGGTCGGTTGAATACCTTTTTTTGCTCTCTCAATTATTACTTCTCGATACACCTGGTCGGTTGAATACCTTTGCTTTTTTCTTTTCAAGTTACTATCTCTGTTGTTTGTGTAGTACTCTTTCTTCAACTTGCGTATAGCCTGCTTTGATCTAACCATTATTCTAATCAAGAATGAGAGAATTTTCAGTTTTGACTTTCCTTATATACTAATTATGACGTCACTCTATTCACGTCATAGCTCTAATATAAAACTATGATGATCTTATATAGTAATTATGACGTCACTGCATCAAAAATACAGTTTTTATTGGAAAAATTTATTCTCTTTTAGAAATAATTTATTTTAGTTACTATAGATTTTTAACCCAATTAATTTCCTTTAAAATGAGCTACTGAACAACCCTCTACGATGTTCCAGTGCCAAGCTATCTCTGGATACAAAAAAAAAAGAAAAAAATATCCCTTGTGACGAGAATAACGTGGTTAAAGTCAATTTTCTTGATTTTAAAGCCAATATATTTCCATTGCTGTTCAAGCCAAGGGACAGAAAGTTTCCTATACAGGGGTTTCGGACAAGGCGGTTCTAATGGTGTACTTTTTGTTTTGATCTGACTCCTTTTTTAGGAGCTATGGGTTTTTATATTTCTTAACATTGGACGTGATCGTCTCTTACTAGGTTGCTAGCTACCGCTGCAACCCGGATAATCAAACTGAAGGTCCAAAATAATTGGGAGGGAGATCATTCAAACGTGAATTTAAAGCTCTTTTTTAAGCGACCATACAGATTGGACAAGAGAAAAATCTTGTTTTCTTGCTATTTTAGGGCACAAAACTACGACTTCACGCCGAAGAAGATGAATTTGTAATTAATCAAATTCTGAAAACCTAATTGATTTAAAAGAACGAGTAACTATATTTTAGGCTTTCCAGTTGTAAAAGAAGTAACGCCACAACAGTGGCAGCAGTGGATTCAACCAAGTTGATCCGCTTTATTTATAATACCGTCGCAACCCGGATTCCAGTTACTATGGGTGATAGTTCGTCCTTTAATGTAATTTTTTTAGGAGTTATGGGTTTTTATATTTCTTAACATTGGACGTGATCGTCTCTTACTATATTGCTAGCTACCGCTGCAACCCGTATTACATACAGGAAAAAGCCTATGGCTTTTTCTTCTTTTAAATAGCAAGAGACGAACCTCAAACGATCAAGTAGCTAACTAAGTCAATTTTATGCAATAATTTTTTTATTCCAATGATCGTCTTTTAATGTAATGTTAAGTGGCATATACAAGTTAGTATAGGCAACGGTTTGTTCCTTATAATACTAACTATTATTTTAATCCTTTGGTTACTATGGGGTAAAATTCATTCTTTAATGTAATTTTATATTTCTTAACATTAGACGTGATCGTCTCTTCTTAGGTTGCTAGTTACCACTGCAACCAGGTTGCCTATGCAAGTTAGTATACGCAAGAGTTCGTTCTTTACTGTATCTACTTGACACTTCTTCTATGTAATGACTTAGTTCCTTGTACGAGCCCTCGACTTTTAGTAGATTAATATGTTGTATAATCTTACATTTTGATACTGCCTTATATACGCTATTAATGAAACAGTTCAAGACAGGAAAATGTGGAGCTAGTGCCCTTAGAGAACGCAAATAGCTCTGACATCCCTCATTTGGGCTACAGTATAACGAATGCCCATGCTTTCTTGTGTCCCTGTAATTGATTTCACAATAATCCAAGCCGCCAAGGTAGAAATTAACCACTTTGTCAGTTGAAAATTTTAATGCTATATTATTTTCAAGGATATCAAAAAGAATTTGACATAATTCAATATCCGTCGGATAGAGCTTGCAGATATCAGGGTGACATTGCCAAGTAACCTGCTGCCCAATTTTTGGTTTTGAATGTTTACTCAGATTGTTATAGGTGACTTCAGCCATCATAATTTCCTTGTCAGATCTAGATTCAGAGCATTCTTCAATAGTTGTCTCGTACTTTTCAGGACAGTTTGTTCTACTACACAGAGAATTTTTTGCCAAATATTCAGTAGAACTAAAAGAACTGTTTAAAACACAGTTAGAAATGCTTTTTTCTTGAGTCGGTGCTCCAGGAATTTGTTCTAAATCATTAGTCTTACAAACACATTTACTAATAACCCTAACAGGCTCGTTTTCGCCATAATTGAAAAACATTACTTTTCCTTCGCTGTTGATAGGTATGCTTGTGTATATGTTTTTATTGCTGCTACATAAACTGCAATTGCTCCTTCCAAAATTAATATACGAATTTTCAAAGAAGTACGCCTCCGTATATTCACTGTGTTGTCGAACATTTTCCATTGCATCTGTAAACTGTTCCGCAGTTGCCAATCCATACCTTGGAAGCTTTTCATTAAACTGACAACATTTCTTTTGGATATTACTATGAAGCTTTGCCAAGGAATTTCTAGCCGACTTTTCAACAGCATCCGCTCTTTCAAAGAGAATTTTAATCTGTAATTTTGAATACTTTTCGTGATCCTGGTAAAACATGCGTAAAATGTTTCTCAATTTACGAAGATCAGCCTGCATTTTTGCCATCTTCTTGTATTTCTGAATGTAATTTTTCCCTTTGTCCTTATGCGTTCTTCGGTACAACCTCGCAGAGAATTTAATTTTTTCATTATAGCTTTTGTCACCCCAGTATCTACCCATTATTCTGGTAGCAACTTTTTTCTTATGTTTGTTTCGGTAATCTTCATCATTATCATACCGTTCCCTGCTCTTTTGTCTAGCCTGCTCAATTCTTGCTTCTCTGTAATGTTCATCATTACCATACCGTTCCTTGATCTTTTGTTTGGCTGTCTCAATTTTTGCATGTCTATAATCTTCATCATTGTGATAACGTTCCCTGCTCTTTTGTCTAGCCTGCTCAATTGTTGCTTCTCTATAAAGTTTATCATTGTGATAACGCTCCTTGATCTTTTGTTTAGCCTGCTCAATTCTTTCTTCTCTGTAATGTTAATCATTACCATACCGTTCCTTGATCTTTTGTTTGGCTGTCTCAATTTTTGCATATCTATAATCTTCATCATTGTGATAACACATCTTGCTGTTTTCTTTTGCTCTCTCAATTATTACTTCTCGATACGCCTGGTCGGTTGAATACCTTTGTTTTTTTCTTTTCAAGTTACTATCTCTGTTGTTTGTGTAGTACTCTTTCTTCAACTTGCGTATAGCCTGCTTTGATCTAACCATTATTCTAATCAAGAATGAGAGAATTTTCAGTTTTGACTTTCCTTATATACTAATTATGACGTCACTCTATTCACGTCATAACTCTAATATAAAACTATGATGACGTTCATTATTTATCTAGTAGGGTTTCAGACAAGGTATTTCTAATGATTTAGCATTGGACTGATCGTCTCTTACTAGGTTGCTAGCTACTGCTGCAACCCAAATTCACATATATATTTATTTATGAGAGGCAGCCTGGCCGAGTGGTCCAAGGCACTGGTGTTAGCCACCAGTCTCTTCAGAGGCGTGGGTTCAATTCTTACCGCTGGTATACGATTATGTTTGAAAGACTGCAGTGTGAAAAGACATCAAAATGCAGTTTTTGGTGGAAAAATTTATTCTCTTTTAGAAATAATTTATTTTAGTTAATATAGATTTTTAACCCAATTAATTTCCATTAAAATTAGCTATTTAACAACCCTCTAAGATGTTCCAGTGCCAAGCTATCTCTGGATACAAAAAAAAAAAAAAAGAAAAAACGAAAAAAATATCCCGTTTAGGCAGAATGTTGTAGTAGCTGCCACTTTTCTTGATTTTCAAGCCAATATATTTCCCTTGCTGTTCAAGCCAAGGGACAGAAATTTCACTATGCAGGGGTTTCGGACAAGGCGGTTCTAATGGTGTACTTTTTGTTTTGATCTGACTCTTTTTTTAAGAACTATGGGTTATTATATTTCTTAACATTGGACGTGATCGTCTCTTACTAGGTTGCTAGCTACCGCTGCAACCCGGCCCTAGCATAAAACAAAACTAATTTTAAAATTTTCAGGTATTTATCTTGTTTGAATTACAAAATTAGTATTATTGGTTAGACACCATAAATATTTTTGCAGTTTACATAATAAGTTTAGCGATTCTGGACTGAAAACTAAAATAATTGCATTTATGAGACAATAATATGGAGATATGTACTTTACGGGTTACAAACCAAAAAAAGTTTGGTTCCAGGATACAATAATAAATTTGAACTGAGATGAAAAAAATTTTCTTCCAGGAGACAAAAAGCAAAACTAATTTTAGAATTTTCATGTATCTTCGAACATTTGAACCTTTTATAATTTATAATGATGTATAATATAAATACTGTAATCTTAAGTATAGTGAAGTTGCGTATTTATTATAATTCAACAGCATCCGCTCTTTCAAAGAGAATTTTAATCTGTAATTTTGAATACTTTTCGTGATCCTGGTAAAACATGCGTAAAATGTTTCTCAATTTACGAAGATCAGCCTGCATTTTTGCCAAATTCTTGTATTTCTGAATGTAATTTTTCCCTTTGTCCTTATGCGTTCTTCGGTACAACCTCGCAGAGAATTTAATTTTTTCATTATAGCTTTTGTCACCCCAGTATCTACCCATTATTCTGGTAGCAACTTTTTTCTTATGTTTGTTTCGGTAATCTTCATCATTATCATACCGTTCCCTGCTCTTTTGTCTAGCCTGCTCAATTCTTGCTTCTCTGTAATGTTCATCATTACCATACCGTTCCTTGATCTTTTGTTTGGCTGTCTCAATTTTTGCATGTCTATAATCTTCATCATTGTGATAACGTTCCCTGCTCTTTTGTCTAGCCTGCTCAATTGTTGCTTCTCTATAAAGTTTATCATTGTGATAACGCTCCTTGATCTTTTGTTTAGCCTGCTCAATTCTTGCTTCTCTGTAATGTTCATCATTACCATACCGTTCCTTGATCTTTTGTTTGGCTGTCTCAATTTTTGCATGTCTATAATCTTCATCATTGTGATAACACATCTTGCTGTTTTCTTTTGCTCTCTCAATTATTACTTCTCGATACGCCTGGTCGGTTGAATACCTTTGCTTTTTTCTTTTCAAGTTACTATCTCTGTTGTTTGTGTAGTACTCTTTCTTCAACTTGCGTATAGCCTGCTTTGATCTAACCATTATTCTAATCAAGAATGAGAGAATTTTCAGTTTTGACTTCCCTTATATACTAATTATGACGTCACTCTATTCACGTCATAACTCTAATATAAAACTATGATGACGTTCATTATTTATCTAGTAGGGTTTCAGACAAGGTATTTAAAATGATGTACTTTTGTTTTGATCTGACTCTATTTTTAGGAGTTTTGGGTTTTTATATTTCTTAGCATTGGACTGATCGTCTCTTACTAGGTTGCTAGCTACTGCTGCAACCCAAATTCACATATATATTTATTTATGAGAGGCAGCCTGGCCGAGTGGTCCAAGGCACTGGTGTTAGCCACCAGTCTCTTCAGAGGCGTGGGTTCAATTCTTACCGCTGGTATACGATTATGTTTGAAAGACTGCAGTGTGAAAAGACATCAAAATGCAGTTTTTGGTGGAAAAATTTATTCTCTTTTAGAAATAATTTATTTTAGTTACTATAGATTTTTAACCCAATTAATTTCCTTTAAAATGAGCTATTGAACAACCCTCTACGATGTTCCAGTGCCAAGCTATCTCTGGATACAAAAGAAAAAAAAAAAGAAAAAAAGAAAAAAATATCCCGTTTAGGCAGAATGTTGTAGTAGCTGCCACTTTTCTTGATTTTCAAGCCAATATATTTCCCGTGCTGTTCAAGCCAAGGGACAGAAATTTTACTATGCAGGGGTTTCGGACAAGGCGGTTCTAATGGTGTACTTTTTGTTTTGATCTGACTCTTTTTTTAAGACCTATGGGTTTTTATATTTCTTAACATTGGACGTGATCGTCTCTTACTAGGTTGCTAGCTACCGCTGCAACCCGGACCGCTGGTATACGATTATGTTTGAAACACTGCAGTGTGAAAAGACATCAAAAATGCAGTTTTTTCCAGTTAATTTCCTTTAAAATGAGCCATTGAACAACTCTCTATGATGTTCCAGTGCCAAGCTATCTCTGGAAACAAAGAAAAAAGAAAAAAAAATATCCTGTTTAGGCAGAATGTTGTAATAGCTGCCACTTTTCTTGATTTTCAAGCCAATATATTTCCCTTGCTGTTCAAGTCAAGGGACAGAAATTTTACTACACAGGGGTTTCGGACAAGGCGGTTCTAATGGTGTACTTTTTGTTTTGATCTGACTCCTTTGTTAGGAGTTAGGGGTTTTTATATTTCTTAACATTGGACGTGATCGTCTCTTACTAGGTTGCTAGCTACCGCTGCAACCCGGAAAACCTCAAACGATCAAGTAGCTACCTAGGTCTAATGAATGTAATAATTTTTTATTCCAATTATCCTCTTTTAATGTAATAATTTACAAACACCATTTATGATGAGCTATATTGGTCCTCTATGTAACTACCCTTTGAACCATCATATATCAGTTACTATGGGTAAGAGATCTTTCTTTACTGTAAAATTTTTATGTCCCGTATCAAGTATCAAGAACCTAACAAAAAATTAAACTGAATTTTAAATTTTCAGTTATTTTTCTAGTCTAAATTAAAAGATTAAAACTGTTATTCAGACACCATAAATACTTTTACAGTTTATAACTTTAGCGATTCTGAACTAAAAACGAAAATAAAATAAAAATTAATTTTTCCAATTTTTACGTCACGTCGCTCATTAAGTCATATATGGTTATTAGTACACAATAGGTTTAAGATATTACGTCATGTCACTTATTACGTCATATATGGTTATTAGTAGATAATCGGTAAAATATTCGTTCTTTATTATATAACCCTAACAGGCTCGTTTTCGCCATAATTGAAAAACATTGCTTTTCCTTCGCTGTTGATAGGTATGCTTGTATATATGTTTTTATTGCTGCTACATAAACTGCAATTGCTCCTTCCAAAATTAATATACGAATTTTCAAAGAAGTACGCCTCCGTATATTCACTGTGTTGTCGAACATTTTCCATTGCATCTGTAAACTGTTCCGCAGTTGCCAATCCATACCTTGGAAGCTTTTCATTAAACTGACAACATTTCTTTTGGATATTACTATGAAGCTTTGCCAAGGAATTTCTAGCCGACTTTTCAACAGCACCCGCTCTTTCAAAGAGAATTTTAATCTGTAATTTTGAATACTTTTCGTGATCCTGGTAAAACATGCGTAAAATGTTTCTCAATTTACGAAGATCAGCCTGCATTTTTGCCATCTTCTTGTATTTCTGAATGTAATTTTTCCCTTTGTCCTTATGCGTTCTTCGGTACAACCTCGCAGAGAATTTAATTTTTTCATTATAGCTTTTGTCACCCCAGTATCTACCCATTATTCTGGTAGCAACTTTTTTCTTATGTTTGTTTCGGTAATCTTCATCATTATCATACCGTTCCCTGCTCTTTTGTCTAGCCTGCTCAATTCTTGCTTCTCTGTAATGTTCATCATTACCATACCGTGCCTTGATCTTTTGTTTGGCTGTCTCAATTTTTGCATGTCTATAATCTTCATCATTGTGATAACGTTCCCTGCTCTTTTGTCTAGCCTGCTCAATTGTTGCTTCTCTATAAAGTTTATCATTGTGATAACGCTCCTTGATCTTTTGTTTAGCCTGCTCAATTCTTGCTTCTCTGTAATGTTCATCATTACCATACCGTTCCTTGATCTTTTGTTTGGCTGTCTCAATTTTTGCATGTCTATAATCTTCATCATTGTGATAACACATCTTGCTGTTTTCTTTTGCTCTCTCAATTATTACTTCTCGATACGCCTGGTCGGTTGAATACCTTTGTTTTGCTCTCTCAATTATTACTTCTCGATACACCTGGTCGGTTGAATACCTTTGCTTTTTTCTTTTCAAGTTACTATCTCTGTTGTTTGTGTAGTACTCTTTCTTCAACTTGCGTATAGCCTGCTTTGATCTAACCATTATTCTAATCAAGAATGAGAGAATTTTCAGTTTTGACTTTCCTTATCTACTAATTATGACGTCACTCTAGTCACGTCATAGCTCTAATATAAAACTATGATGACGTTCATTATTTATCTAGTAGGGTTTCAGACAAGGTATTTCTAATGATGTACTTTTGTTTTGATCTGACTCTATTTTTAGGAGTTTTGGGTTTTTATATTTCTTAGCATTGGACTGATCGTCTCTTACTAGGTTGCTAGCTACTGCTGCAACCCAAATTCACATATATATTTATTTATGAGAGGCAGCCTGGCCGAGTGGTCCAAGGCACTGGTGTTAGCCACCAGTCTCTTCAGAGGCGTGGGTTCAATTCTTACCGCTGGTATACGATTATATTTGATAGACTGCAGTGTGAAAAGACATCAAAATGCAGTTTTTGGTGGAAAAATTTATTCTCTTTCAGAAATAATTTATTTTAGTTACTATAGATTATTAACCCAATTAATTTCCTTTAAAATGAGCTATTGAACAACCCTCTACGATGTTCCAGTGCCAAGCTATCTCTGGATACAAAAAAAGAAAAAAAAAGAAAAAAAGAAAAAAATATCCCGTTTAGGCAGAATGTTGTAGTAGCTGCCACTTTTCTTGATTTTCAAGCCAATATATTTCCCTTGCTGTTCAAGCCAAGGGACAGAAATTTTACTATGCAGGGGTTTCGGACAAGGCGGTTCTAATGGTGTACTTTTTGTTTTGATCTGACTCTTTTTTTAAGAACTATGGGTTTTTATATTTCTTAACATTGGACGTGATCGTCTCTTACTAGGTTGCTAGCTACCGCTGCAACCCGGATGTATGCCATACCGTAGAGAAGCAACTTTTAAAAGAAATTTGCTTCAAGTCATCTTGTCAATAGATTATGTCAGTTGATACCGTCGTTCTTTACTATAAACTACTTTACATCCTCTTGACTGACATTGATATTTTATGTATTGTTCTTTACTAGGATTCAGCCATCTCTACAGCCATGACACTGATGGAAATTACATAATCCCTATTTATGTTTCAGATAACATAGGCTAGGTGTCGTTCTTTATAATAAAATCACAAACAGGAAAAATCCTATGGCTTTTTCTTATTTGGAATCATAAGAGACGAACTTCGAAGAGTCAGGCAGGTAACTAAGTCTAATGTTTGCCATGGTTTGTTCTTTAGTAGGTTTCAATCATCTCTGCAGCCATGATACTGATGAAAATTATATAATCCCTATTTACTTTTCAGTTAACATGGGCTAGATGTCGTTCTTTACTATAAATTTTAATTATTTTTAGGAGTTTTGTTATATTTCTTAGCATTGGACTGATTGTCTCTTACTAGATTGCTAGCTACTGCTGCAACCCAGATTCACATATATAGTTATTTATGAGAGGCAACCTGGCCGAGTGGTCCAAGGCACTGGTGTTAGCCACCAGTCTCTTCGGAGGCGTGGGTTCAAATCTTACCGCTGGTATACGATTATGTTTGAAAGACTGCAGTGTGAAAAGACATCAAAAATGCAGTTTTTGGTGGAAAAATTTATTCTCTTTTAGAAACAATTTATTTTAGTTACAAAAAGTTTTTAACCCAATTAATTTCCTTTAAAATGAGCTATTGAACAACCCTCTACGATGTTCCAGTGCCAAGCTATCTCTGGAAACAAAGAAAAGAGAAAAAAATATCCCGTTTAGGCAGAATGTTGTAGTAGCTGCCACTTTTCTTGATTTTCAAGCCAAAATATTTCCCTTGCTGTTCAAGTCAAGGGACAGAAATTTTACTATACAGGGGTTTCGGACAAGGCGGTTCTAATGGTGTACTTTTTGTTTTGATCTGACTTTAGGAGTTAGGGGTTTTTATATTTCTTAACATTGGACGTGATCGTCTCTTACTAGGTTGCTAGCTACCGCTGCAACCCGGATATTGTACTCTTTGTTTTGATCTGACTCTATTTTTAGGAGCTATGGTTTACTTTAGTTTTTAACTAATATGGGACAGGATCATCTCTTACTAGGTGCTAGCTACCGCTGCAACCCGGATCTCCCACTAGGTTGCAAGCTACTACTACAACCCAGATCAGTTACTATGGACTACAGTTCGTTCTTGAATGTAAGTCTCTTACTAGGTTGCTAGCTACCGCTGCAATCCGGATGTAATTAATGGCTTGATATTCCAATGATCGACTTTTAGTGCAAACATTTGGCCAAAAGTTCGTTCTTTACAATAAAACTTTACTAACCTATACTATTATTAAGTGGCCTATAAATTTAGTATAGGCAAGAGGTCGTTCTTTATTATGGTTTTAAAGATAATTTGTTTAAGTTACAAAAGGTTTTAAACCCCATTACTTTACTTTAAAATGAGCCATTAAACAACTCTCTACGATGTTTCAGTGTCAAGCTGTCTGTAGAAAAGAAAAAAAAAGAAAAAAAGATGCCGTTAGGCAGAATGCTGTAGTAGCTGCCACTTTTCTTGATTTTCAAGCCAATATATTTTCCTTGCTGTTCAAGCCAAAGGAAAGTCGTTCTTTACTGTGACGAACATTCGAACTTTTTATAATTTATAATGATCAATAATATAAATACTGTAATCTTCACTATAGTGAAGTTGCCTATGCAAGTTAGTATAGGGAAGAGTTCGATCTTTATTATAAAAACTAACTCAGTCCAATATATGCAATGGTGTGCTTTTCTAATGATCGTCCTTTAATATAAACTATGGACTAAAGTTCGTTCTTTAATGTAAAAATTCGATGATCGAGCCTTTATGTAACCCGGATTAAAAAATTATTATCATATCTTATATGTAACTTTTATTTCATAAGTCTTTGATAGTCTAATGGTAAGTATGTCTACTTGTTATCTGGGAGAAGGGGGTTCGATTCCCCGTCGGGGAGAACTTTTAATATGTTGAATTAAAAGCACTATCTTTTCAATTTAAAATTTAAAAAAGAAACTTGTTTATTTACATTCTAGCTAAAATAATGAAGATAATATTAATGAACCACAGTGTTCAGTTTCTTTGGACTTGAGTTCGTTTTTTAACTATAAATACAAACAGGAAAAAGCCTACGGCTTTTTCTTCTTTTAAATAGTAAGAGACGAAACTCAAACAATCAAGTAGCTAACTAAGTCCAATGTATGGAATGGTTTGTTATTTCAGTGATCGTCTTTTAATGTAAAAAAATATAAATACTGTAATCTTAACTATAGTGAAGTTGCGTATAAAAGTTAGTATAGGGAAGAGTTCGATCTTTATTATAAAAATGAGCCATTGAACAACGTTCTATGATGTTCTAGTGCCAAGCTATCTGTGGAATTACTAACCTATACTATTATTCAGTGGCGTATAAAATTTATTATAGGCATGAGGTCGTTCTTTAATGTAATACCCCTGATCCGTAAGATACCTCTGTTTTGCTCTGTCATATTTCATTTTCTTAAATCCTGGATCACAAGACATCTTAGTAGCAATCCTTACGCGTGCTCGAGCTTTATTGCGTTTGGTGGCATTTTTATCTCTTTTAAATAAACTTTTCTTATATTTCAGGATGTTAGCTTTATTTTTTGTGTAGTAAAGTTTTCTATTAGTAGAAATTTGGATTGTTCTATTTTGATATTGTTTTTGGTTATTCTTTCTTTTTTTCCACTCGCGTGAGACCATATTTTTTCAAGATTTAAAATTATTAAGCACACAAAATCCCGTGTCGAGTATCTAAAACCTAGCATAAAACAAAACTAATTTTAAAATTTTCAGGTATTTATCTTGTTTGAATTACAAAATTAGTATTATTGGTTAGACACCATAAATATTTTTGCAGTTTAAATAATAAGTTTAGTGATTCTGGACTGAAAACTAAAATAATTGCAATTATGAGACAATAATATGGAGATATGTACTTTACGGGTTACAGGATACAATAATAAATTTGAACTGAGATGAAAAAAAAATTTCTTCCAGGAGACAAAAAGCAAAACTAATTTTAGAATTTTCATGTATTTTTGTTGTTTAAATTAAAAAATTACTATTACTGATTAGGCATCATAAATATTTTTGCAGTTTACATAATAATTTTAGCGATTAAGCCAAAAAAGAAAATTTTGGTTCCAGGAGTTTCGGTTACTATTGAGACAAGTAGCTATTATTTTACTATAGAGTTCATTACATGGACTGTTTTATTGCTTCAAAATTCAAATATCTTTGAAAAGACTGCAGTATGAAAATACATCAAAAATGCAATTTTTTTGACAAAATTGATTCTACTTTAAAAAGTATTTTATTTTTAAATACAAAAGTGACTAGATGTTGCAATTTCCTTTAAAATGAGCTATTATACAGCTCTCTATGATTTTCCAGTGCCCAGCTAGCTGAGCAGAAAGAAAAAGCGGAAAGAAAAAAATATCCCGTTTGTGGAGAATAACGTGGTAAAAGTCAATTTTCTTGATTTTCAAGCCAATATATTTTCTTTGTTATTCAAGCCAAAGGGCGGTAAGTTTCCTTTATAGAGGATTCGGAAAAGGCGGTTCTAATGGTGTACTTTTTGTTTTGATCTGACTCTTTTTTTAGGAGTTGGGGGGTTTTATATTTCTTGACATTGGAGGTGATCGTCTCTTACTAGGTTGCTAGCTACCGCTGCAACCCGGATACCGCTGCAACCCGGATTTTAACCCAATTAATTTACTTTAAAATAACCCATTGAACAACTTTCTACGATGTTCCAGTGCAAGCTATCTTTTGAAAACAAGAAAGAAAAAAATATCCCGTTTAGACAGAATGTTGTAGTAGCTGCCACTTTTCTTGATTTTCAAGCCAATATATTTCCCTTGCCCTTCAAGCCAAGGGACAGAAAGTTTCCTATACAGGGTTTTCGGACAAGGCGGTTCTAATGGTGTACTTTTTGTTTTTATCTGACTCCTTTTTTAAGGAACTATGGGTTTTTGTATTTCTTAACATTGGACGTGATCGTCTCTTACTAGGTTGTTAGCTACCGCTGCAACCCGGATCAAGTGGCGTATAAAATGTGGTATAGGCAAGAGATCGTTCTTTATTGTAAAAAAATAAAACTAATTTTAACATTTTAAGGTATTTTTCTAGCTTG